>NC_069500.1:949182912-949317912 GCF_027579735.1 Bombina bombina | reverse complement strand
AAAAGATATTATTTAGGGAAAAACACTTTATCAGCAGTAGTTTTAGTTATGCTGTGCGCAGAGTGTGCTGTCTAGTGTCTACAACTCTACATACGTGCGCGCTCACAGCAAAGCAGAGACTTCCGGGTTTGTCTACATAACTTTCTGCCATGTCTGCACGGAGCGGACAGAAAGTGAAGTAAATTTAAAAAATGAAAAAAAAAAAGTAAACATATAATAAAAATAAATAGCGAATTGCATTTAAAAAAACAAAAGAAACATTATGAATTAAAAAACAAAACAACATAAATACAAGTGTTTAAAGTCCCTTTAAGTGTTAAATTTCTTATAAATTTCCTTACATTTATATGGGTTTCAAATTTATTCAAGGTTTTACTTGGAGCAAAGGTTAAACCTAAGCCTAAAATTTTTGTTTCTTCATCTATCGCTTAAATTGAAAATACTACTTTTTTTAGGGAGGTCAACAACCTCCTTTCCTATCTCTGTCTCTTTACCCCTATCTCGTCTTCCCTTTCCTCCTCTACTTCCTCTATATTTCTTTTTTTTGTGATGGCTTTTTGAGGTTTTCCTGTTTCTGTTACCTCTTTTATTTTTACTGTCTTGCCCTCCTTTTGAGGGCTTTTCCCTAAAAAATGTTCCTCCTCAATTGTAAGTTCAAAACTATCTAGTCTTCTTTTCTCTAGTGGTTCAAATCTATTATATGTGACTGGTTTCCATCCTTCATCCCTCCCTTTCCTTTCATGATTTCTATGTGTGGAAGTTTTCCAATTCTCCTCCAGTCTATTTCTGTTTTGTCTATGTGGTGTGTACTCTTCCTCCCTACCATGTCTGTAGTTTGCTGTATCCCATCCATCATAGAAATTACGATTATCATAGTGTCCATCATATGTATTAAAAACCTTATTTCTATAAGATCCGTTATATTCATTAGGTCTATATGACTGTCTGTTCCTATAAGGTCTAAAATCCCTGTTGTAATAATGAGGGTAATTATTCCTTCTGTATGTTGAATTATAATGTGAATAGTCTCTTCTTTCATTAAATCTTTTATCTCTCATATTCCTTTGATCCTCATAAATGCCCCCTCCTTGGTATTCAGCTCCCTTGTCCTTATGATATTTAACTCCCCCATTAAGGGTTTGTTTATCATTCCTATCCTCTATATCATAGTTTTCTGTTGTTATTTCCATATCCTGATTCTCCTGTATTTCTTTTTGTTTTTCTTTTTCATCTCTCTCTATTTTCTTCCATCTGTTATTAATAATCTCATTTTTTAACGTGTCTAATCTCTCCATGATCAACTTCTGTCTATTTTTTAGTAGGTGCTGTTCCTGACTATTATCCAATCTATTTTTTATAGATAAAATTTCCTCATTAATATTGCATAATGTCTCATTTCTAGATTTTTTTATAATCTCTATCAGCCCTTTAGAGGCATTAAATAGTACTCTTTCCCATTCTTCTTGATGTACATCACTTAATTGGAAGGTGCAGGATTTTTTAAATTTTAATCCTCTAGGTATAAGCTCTTTATCCAAATATCTATCTAAGAATATGAGTTCCATTTTTTGTCTCAACTCTTTATTCAATTTAACACTTAAAAGATACTATTTGAAACAACCTCTAGAGAATTACACAAGAGTAGTGACTGACGGGTTTGTACATACCAATTTGAAGCCAAAATCAAAGTTTTACCCCTCCAATGAGAAAGGGAGTAATATAGAGACTTTTGAAAAGCTAGTATTAGCAGACTTAAGAAAGGACAATCATAGCTTGAAAGTAAACTCCAATTTGAGTAGAAAAGATAGGGAGGTCCTCAAGAATTTAAAGGAGGATAACTCCATCACCATCAAGCCGGCGGATAAGGGGGGTGGCTTGGTGGTGATGGACAAATTGAAATATTGTAAAGAAGCTGAAAGGCTTCTGGGTGATAGGAAAACATACAGAAAATTGGAACTGAATCCCACTGAGAAATTCAATAAAAAGCTGATGTCTATTTTGGGTAGTGGAAGAGAGACCGGCATTTTAAAAGAAGGTGAATATAATTATATTCTGAATAAGTTCCCTAGAGTGCCGGTCTTCTACCACTTACCCAAGATACACAAGAGCCTCATAGACCCTCCAGGGAGACCTATAATCTCCGGTATAGGTTCAATGACAGCAAATTTATCAAGATATATTGATACCTTTTTACAGAAATATGTGGTAAATCTCAGTACATATTTAAAAGACTCTACCAGCCTCCTAAGATTATTGGAGAATATAAAATGGGAAGACTCTATGATATTAGCCTCCTGCGATGTGACTTCTTTATATACATCCATTAGACATGATTTTGGAATAGAGGCAGTGGAGTCCTTTTTGAATAAAGATGATGAGTTACCAAAAGAACAGAAAGATTTCTTATTGCAGAGCATAAGATTTATATTAGAACACAACTACTTCTCATTCAATAACACATATTATGTTCAAATTGAGGGAACCGCCATGGGCACAAGGTTCGCACCGAGCTATGCCAATCTTTTTATGGGAGATTGGGAACAAAGGTTCCTGGGAAGTCTGGAGCTCGGTGCGAACCTTGTGCTCTTTAAGAGGTTCATAGATGATATTTTTATAATTTGGAAAGGGGAAGAGACAGATCTCCTGGAGTTCTTTGAGGCCATGAATAGTAATGACAGAGGTATCTCGTTTACATATGAATTTAATAAAGAACAGATCACATTCTTAGATCTGGATATAATGATAGTATCAGACAACATTGAAACTAAAACACACTTTAAAAAAGTCGATTCGAACAATTTTATACATGCCTCCAGCTGTCACCTCCCTAAATGGAAGGAAAGTATACCAATAAGCCAAAGTTTAAGGGTCCGGAAAAATTGCTCAAGGATTGATGACTTTGAATTCCAGATTAACATCTTGGAAGAAAAATTTAAGGAAAGAGGTTATAAGAAAGAAACAATAAATAGAGCAACAGAGAGAGCAAGAAACACAGAGAGAAAAGAACTATTAGAGTATAAACATAAATCTAATAATTATATGTCAGATGAGTTCAATGTCCCTTTTATAAATGACTTCAGCGAAGACCATTTACTAGTGAAAATTTTTTTAAGAAAACACTGGCATCTCCTAAAAAATGACCCAATTCTAGGAGACAAAATACCACCATACCCAAGGGTAATTTATAGGAGAGCACAAAATTTAAAAATGATTCTTGCACCGAGTGAGTACAAAAAACAGAATAAAAATAAGAAATCTTTTGAGAAAGATCTAAAAGGAGGGGATGTGAAAGGTTTTTTTCCCTGCCATGTATGCAGAGCATGCCAGTATGGCATTAAAAAGAAAACTGTTAGGACTCCTAATAACACTAAGGAGTTTAAAATAGAAAACACAATAAGGTGCACTAATAAAGGAGTAATCTATATGCTGCAATGCTCTTGTGAACTTTTTTACATAGGAGAAACGACGCGAATGCTAAGGGACAGGATAAGGGAGCATATCTGTAACATCAAAAAAGGGAACCTGGACACTTATCTTTATAAACATTTTAGGGAAATACACAAAAATAGAGTCTCAGATATGAAGTATTGGGGATTATATAAAGTGAAACCCAATTGGAGAGGGGGAGATTTAGAAGCATCTATTCTAAAAAAAGAAGCAGAATTCATATACAACTTCAACACGATTCACCCCCACGGTTTGAATTCAGAATTGGATATATCTCCTTTTCTAGGCACACAGTAATCACTATCTTTAATAAATTTGTATAACTAGTTTTAGTCACTAAAAAATGTATTATCCTAGAGATTTAAAAAAAAAAAAAAAAAAAAAAAGGGATAATTAATTCCTTTACACAAACATATCACCACCTTATTTGTTTTCCCCCCCTCTCCCCTTTGTAATAGTATCTATATAATGGAGCCACTAAAATAAAGGGATAATTTTTTCTCTTGCACAAACATATCACCACATTATTTGTTTTTCTCCCCTTTCACTTTTGTAATAGTACCTATATCATGGAGCCACTTGAAAATTCTTCACCTAAGACACTTGGAAAAATAATATATTTATATAAAAAATTAATTGGGATTATTATTTTAAAATAAATGGATTTCTAAACTAATTTATTCTAAAGATTTGTCAAAAGTTTAAAATGTTAATAGGAGTAATAGAAAATGAATGTGAAAATTAAATAAACTGTTAAAATATAAATGGTTGAACCCCTTGGCATATGTGAAGTAATGGAGAAAGGCTGTTAGGAATAATGAAAAAAGAAATCGGTTAACCACTCTGATATGACCTGAATAAAAAATAAAAAGTTAGAAAACAAAATAGGATATTTGAACAAAAGGACTCTAGGACCCAGTGGAAAAGAGAAACAGAAACAGTGAATGGACCAATGGAAATCAAGTCAGTGCTATATAAAGGTGTAAGGTGTGATCACACTTTATCTTGATAAAGCCAGGGTTGCTGGCGAAACATGTTGATATCTGTGTGAACACCAAGAAAGAAAAAGCCTGTTTTTTTCCTGCGTACAGAAGTACTTAAGTGCAGGAGATTGAGGAACTACAAACACAAAAGCTAACTTGCGCAAGTTACAGAAACAAAAGGATTGTCTACAGTTTGGTGCTGTAATCAGAGCACTTCTACAAAGACCAGTGACAAGGTAACACAAAGAAAATTACCTACCGGAACCCCTTGTCTGAGAGTCAAACTGAGGACACATAGGAACCGCTGGGAAGCCGTGAGTAGTAACAGCTCACAAGAGAGGGTAAGAAAATCACCCCTAAACACTGTTTGGAACATTCCTTTTCTACAAATTAAGCTCACTGAGGATACAAAGAGGTAACTGTGAAACCGTAATATATCACAACATAAATATAAGGATAAAGAACACAGCCCTCAGTAATTTATCTCCAATTACTTACAAATGCTTTGATGAACTTTTTAGATACACAAAATTACAACCAATATAAGTAAACAGCCATTGTGGGGACACCATTTATAATCTTGCATTTAAATTGTTTTAACTAATTGTTAGTTTTTGCTACATATTTGTAATTTTAAAGTTGATGAAATATAGATATAAAATATCAAATAGAGACAAATATTATTAATTGTGTTGAAATAAAAGAATACATTCTATCTAAAATCTTTGAACAAAGGATACAAAAGAGCAGATAAATCCTTTTATTTGTGTATGAAACAAATGTATATCTGAATTTTAGAAATTTTATGAATTGATCGATATAGTGTTGCAACACTTAGGGATTGTGATTTATTTTATCTTGGTATTATCATGTTTTTATTTTGAAAATAAATTGTAGAAGAATTTTTCACTTATTCTGTCCAAGGTCCAGTTTTTTCTACATATTTAGCTAACGACCTCCATACACACCTTTATCCCTTTTGCAGATTAAGCGCCTAATCTCCATAACTTTTTCACTAGTTTTTATAAAGTTTACCACATTCACCACACATTCTAAAACGAGATTCAATGGAGGACACATATACTTTGATGTGAGTGCTTCTCTATGAATTAAACAATGGGTCCACAGTGCATCCAGAGCCTTGTTTCTAATAAGCACCTGCAATCCTACATAACGGCTGGACATCGAACGACCACCAGACAGACACCAACGCACTTTGTCTATTCAAAATTATTTTCAACCATAAATGTTTCCAAATCTCGTACAAGTCTTGAGACTTTGTACTTGCAGTGATACTTTTACAAAAGAGAAGGTCCTCCACAATGTCATTGTCATCTACGAACCATACATAGAAAATCAATTGTGCATCCTTGTTATTGTGGCTTCATCCAGCTGTAAGCCAAATTCTTTTCCTTTCAGTTTACAATTAATAGATCACTGAGATCCTCTGCCATGTGCTTTGTTCTGCGACTGATAGTATTGCTAGACAAAGGCACATTTGAAAGCAGTTTCCCCACAGATTTGTCAATCATAATGTTCACCAAATCTTTAGCAGCCGGTAGAATTAGTTGCTTTGTGATGGTATGCGGCTTTTTACACTTCGCAACTCCCTATGCAACCTTGTATGAAGCTAACAGAGCATTGTTTGGTATTGACAAATGCTGAGAAAAAGTACCTTGTTGTTTTAATGCTTTTACCTTCCTGGTAAAAAAGTTGCAAGATTTAACAACTGTTTTGGAATGATTGGTTTCTAAATGACGTTTTAGCTTACTTGGAATCATGCACTCTGGAACCAAAATCTTCAAACACACTACACACTGCGGTCTATCTTTACCATTGACATTTGTTGATGTAAAGCCAAAATCCATATAATTGTCGTCATATTCACAATATTTCTGCTTCTTCACACACCCACCACTAGTTTGTGGTGTATCCTCTCCATTTTCAGTCCTAGAGTGCTTTTTAAATAAAAAAATGTCAATTTTTTGGGAAGATAAATATTAAACTATGAACTCGCAATTCAGTCATATATTCACGTGATAACAGTAACTATAACTTGTTTACAAACCTTTTGCGTCATACACATCTACACATGTCGCATCTGGGTGAGTTCATTTGGGTCTATTCTCAAAACGTTACGGTCTCGTCAGTGGCACATCATTTATGAGCAATTAAAAAAACAGTGAATGCATTTATTTTGCGTCGCCCCTGTAGGCAAGTCACGGCACACCACGGTGCCATGGCACAGAGTTTAGGAACCACTGATCTAGACCTTAATCAGCACAACAGTTTTCAGCTGTGCTAACATAATTTCAAAAGGATTTTCTAATGATCAGTTAGCCTTTTTAAATTATAGACTTGGATTAGCAAAGACAATGTGCGATTCAAATACAGGACAGTTGGTTGCTGATAATGGGCCTCTGTATGCCTATGTAGATATTTCATTAAAAATCAGCTGTTTCCAGCTACAATAGTCATTTACAACATTAACACTGTCTAAACTGTATTTCTGATCAATTTAATATTATTTAATGGACAAAAAAATTGCTTTTCTACATATAAACACATATAAATACATATATATATATATATATCAGGGACATGCACTCATAAGAGGCAGGGGAGGCAATGCCTACCCTGCCATATGTGGCCAAAGCTTAATTAAATTTTAATTAAAACAAAAACAAAAAAAAGTAAAAAAATAAATGTTTTCCCCCTATGTAATGCTATGGAGAGGCAGGTACAGAAACGCTTCTCTCCATTGCAGTACATGGGTCAAAGGAAAAGCTGTGCTGCAGCGCCACCTGTGTTCTGTCAATATATTAGCAGCAAAAATTGGAACCAATAGGAGGCACCCCTCTTGATGCCTCCTAGCAAGTGAAGGATATATAGATTAATCAGAAGGAGGATGCAGTGAGCAGGGTCATGTAACACAACTGGAAGCTGCGGTAACCTAAGAACAGATGACACCAAGCAGAAGAGTAAAGTAGTATTCTACATCTCTTGTGATTCACAAATTGTGTTCAGATACAGCTCATTAACGGGGGGGGGGGGGGGGCAGTAAGTGAGCATAACCCAATACTGACAGGAAGGGTCAATTCAAATTTAAATCCATAATTTAAAACCCAGAGTTTGAAGTTAAGTGTGCAGTGTCCACATTATTTAAATTAAAGTTTTTGACATTGAATATTGCTAAGCCTCCCTTTTTCATGGTTATTTGATTTAATTAGGTACAAACTCCATATATGTTATGTCTGTTCAGTCAGAGGACGCAGTATCTATTTTTATTTTTCTCTGTGTCTCCATTTATTTAAAGACTGCTGTTAACTTGTAATTCAGAAATCAATTGAAAGCTGTTGCATTGTGTTTTTAATATGTGCTGCTTTTATACAAGTTTATATTAATAAAAAGGAGATGAGTCATTTTAAAAATATATGTAATTATTGCAGTTAAATGTTTTTAGAAATAATGCCACTGTAAAGTAACTGGTTAAACACATAGTCAAAGGGAGACATTTAAAATTAAACTTTCACGATTGAGGTAGAGCATGCTATTTTAATAGACTTTTCTAGTTATTTATATTTTGAGAATTAGCATCAACTGTTACTGGCCACATGTCAGCAAATCAAATTAGTTTTTGAAAGGAACATGAAAGTCATAATTACATTTCCATCATTCAGATAGAAATTGCACACAAAAAATAAATAAATAAACTTTCTACTTTACTTTTATTATTATGTACTTCATTCTTTTGGTATCCTTTGGTGTCCTTTGTTGAAGAGCATACCTAAGTGGGATGTGCACGTGCGTTTCTTGAACACCATATTGCAGCAGCAGCTGTGTTGGCAGTATTGATAACTTGTCCTTTGTGTAAAATTTGTATGGTAAATTATTTCTATTTTTACAATACAGTAGTGAGTAGAGAAGAGATTGTGTATCATTCTAATTGCTTAGTAACTGGCACTGTGCCACAGAATTGTGTGAGTGTGTATGTGAGCAGAGTGTGTGTGGGTGTCAGTGAGCAGAGTATGTGTGCTTTATTCTCCAGGTAATCAATACATTTTCGATGAGCTGGTGCTTTAGTGCAGTGTTTCTCAACAATAGTCCTCAAGTACCCCCAACAGGCCCGGTTTTCATTATAGCTGAATCAGTGCACAGGTGAAGTAATCAGCTGATCAGTAACTCAGTGGTTACTAACTTGCTCTTACTTATCACCTGATTATGTCACCTGTGCACTGGTTCAGCTATCATTTAAACCTGCCCTGTTGGGGGTACTTGCGGCCCTCTGTACATGTGTTTCTCCGTCGTATCATATCTAGTGCCTCACCAGCCTCTGACCTCACTGCACGTCACTGATATATATATATATATATATATATATATATAGGTGGCCCTCTCTTTATACCGGTTCAATTTACACTGTTTCAGAATAACAACCTTTTTTCCAGTCATGTGACTGCTATTGAAAAGCATTGAGAAGCAGTGCGTTTATTAAAATAGCCAGTAGGTGGAGCTGTCCGCTTGTATTGCAGCAAAGCCAAGCAAGCTGAACTTAATCAGTTTAACCAGACCTGAGCTATCGAGCAGATTTCAAAGAAACACGATCTTCCTGTCTATAAATCAGTCCAGATTGGAATACATAGAAAGAACTGTTTTCAGAAAAATTAAAGTGAAGTCTGTGTTGTGTGATTATTTTATTAGGTTTATAATGCTGTTTAGCAAATGTTTTTGTTCATTTAACTTAGTTTAATTATATATTATGTGTTGTGTAATTATTTTATTAGGTTTTTCATGCCGTTTAGCATTTAAAGTCTTCATTTCAAAGCTTTAAAAATAATGTATTAGGTGTTACTTATGACAATTTTGAGAGGGGCCTGAAACCTAACTCCCTCACTTCCCATTGACTTACATTATAAACTGGTTTTCAATTTACAACGGTTTTGATTTACAACCATTCCTTCTGGAACCTAACCCCAGCATAAACTGAGGGCTACCTGTATGTATATATATATTTTTTTGTTTTGTTTTGGGATCCAAGCACTCACTGTAAGTGTGTGTTGCCTGGGTGCACTCTATGGTAGATAGGTAGAAACTTTCATGGAAAGAAGAGGCACACACAGGACTTAGTTAACACAAATTTTTCATTGATAGTTCACCAATTCAGTCAGTCAACGTTTCGGTCCTCACAGGGACCTTTATCAAGACTGTTTCTCAGAAAGAGAGTATGTTGCACTGCTCAATGCAACATACTCTCTTTCTGAGAAACAGTCTTGATAAAGGTCCCTGTGAGGACCGAAACGTTTGACTGACTGAATTGGTGAACTATCAATTAAAATTAAAATTTTGTGTTAACTAAGTCCTGTGAGTGCCTCTTCTTTCCATGAAAGTTAATATATATATATATAAATATATATATATATATATATATATATATATATATATATATATATATATATATATATATATATATATATATATATATATATATATAACCCTCTACTCTAAACCTACCGACAGAAACTCATTGCTGGAAGCTACGAGCAATCACCCCCCACATACTCGGAAGGCAATTGTTAAATCCCAGATGGTACGAGTTTTAAGGAACAACACAGAGGCAACTAATAGATAACTCCAATTAGACCAGATGGCTGATAAATTCTGACAAAGGGGATATAAAGATGACCTCATTAAGCAAGTCAGAGACGAAATTGCATCTGACAGGGCACAAGATACTCAAGCTACTAACAAAAAAGAGACCCCAAGGATGGTTTTTACGACTACATATGACAAAGGAAAGAAAGTTTTGGCTGACTCCATTCGCAATAGGTGGGAAATTCTGGGCACAGACCGAACACTCCCCTTCGGACATATGGATCCACCACTCATGGGGTACAGACGAGGCAGAAGTTTGAGGGATCTTCTCATGCAAACGGATCCACAACAGAGCTATACCAAGAAATGGCTTAAAACCAACAAAATGGGCTGTTACAGATGTAAGGGCTGCATAACCTGCAGCGGTATGATCCCATGCAAAGTATTCAGACACCCCCACACTAACCAAAAATATACTATAAAGCACTTCATCACTTGTACAACGAGCCATGTTGTATACCTTCTGAGCTGCTGTTGTGGACGTTTTTATGTTGGAAAAACAACTGATAACGCACGCCTAAGAATGGCAAACCACCGCTCAGCTATACGAATTGCCATCGACAAAGGGACCACGGACCAACCAGTGGCAAGACATTTCCTGCAAGCAGGACATAAGGTAACTGATTTACGCTTTATTTTAATTGACCACATCCCTCCACTCAGGCGCGGGGGTGACCACGGCAGGGCACTCCTGCAGATGGAGGCCAGATGGATACATAGGCTGGATACCATACACCCCAAAGGACTTAATATGTCTAATGATTGGCACTGTTTCCTCTGAATCCATCCCTCCACCTATGACGGAAACATACGACTAATGTATCCCTACTAATTTACGTGGATTAAGCTCCACACTTATGTGCCTGCTCTCTCTGTGGTATATGATGCCACTGTACCTTTCATTAATGACAGTGACACCTATGGGTTGTGATCTGATCATCCCTGTGATTTCCGTTCTGTCGATTTATCTCTCCATGGTTTGCCCACCTATGACTTTGGCTTTTTGCTTATCTTGATTGCCACTTTTAAACAGGGGGTCAATGATATCCCTATTGAGATCCCGCTGTACGAGTCATCTTCTTGGGCACAAGAATCTACTGTCTATGTTACATGTGTTTTGTTATGTAGGGCCACTATACCGTTTAACTGTATTATGTTTCTAACAGACATATATTGGGCCTCCTAGCCAATACAGTTACCTATACAGCATTAACTATGCTAGTACTATCTAGCACTCTATATGACTAAACTCTATCAGCACCAGTGGAGATGTATGACCCTCTTTGACAGCGCTGGTCTATCTCCTTCTGTTTGAATTGTTTTTTGAGTCTTATCTTAACTGTCTTGTCTCTGACACATTATGCCAGCTGTTTAAAAGTTTAAGTTTTTTATGGTTCACTTTTTATTCTATTTTGTTTTTTATCTTTTTTACCTTCTTTATATTTGTTATCTGTTTATCATTATAGATGCACATAGCTCTATCACGGGCATAACATTCATTTTCTGCGGTTGTTCAGGATCATATGCATAAGTATGCTTCTTATTATATCTGACCCCATACTAGCAGCACGGTTATATTTATATGACCCTTATTGTTATTACATAACCTTCCCCTTATGTTTGAGAACTTGGACGGTGTGGTTGGACACCTATACACACACTTCTGCATACCTTCTATTTCTAACATTCGATCTCTAAACATCCTGTCACTATGGGACATAGCATGCCCACTGGGGTGACTGACAGGCTATGCTAATTAGCCATGTGGCCGTGACGTAAGCTTACACACGCTGGGTCGGGCTGATCCGCGCCAACAACGGACATGACTCTTATGCGACTAAGGTAATCCTCATTACACTCTAGGTTCTGTTCCTTGCTTTGTTTTACTAGGGGTTTATGCACTGGCCGGGCGGTATCAAATAATCACATAGTCGCATGTTCTTCCAGGCGGGGGATCACAGGCTTATCTCTGAAATGCGTGTTCGGTTGCTACACACGTTAGTGAGCGATCATGGTGCTAGTATACTTGTGATACGGATGCATGCATGATATACCATCAGTAGCTTTACACTCACACAGGAATCGTCTGGGCCTCTTGTCAGTGAAATGTGGGGGACACTGGTAACGCAACAGCAGACTTTTTGCGGACATAGTAGTGGCTTGCTTCACCGCATTACATTTAAGCTCCAGTGATAATTACAATGGTAAATACGTCTTATGGCTTTCTGCAAACACATCTTATCTGTTGATCCTTACTACTGTACACAGGGATGACACTGTAGTTACGTACCATTAAGTTGATACACATATTCCCTTTCTATATGCTGTTTGCTTTGATCTGTGTTGTATCAACTATGCTTGTTCATTCATGATTTAACTAATTTATACGCAGCCTTCATATGTTTATATTTGTATCTCCATATATGTATATACCATTGTTTATTTTAATGAGGTAATGCAAGATGTTTGCATATGCAGTTTGATGTTTTGATTTTTTTGTTTTTTATTGTTGTGGTATGGCCATTAGGCCTTGTTTATGTGTCACCATTAGAGTTGCCACGTCAGCCATGTTTTCCTGGACACTTATGAGTTACACATGCTGAAGGGTGTGCAGGGAGGAACATGTATTGTGTTTCTGGACAGCACTATTCATATTCCTCCCTGCACACCCTGCAGCAGGTGTAACTTATAAGTGTTCTGTATTTTAAGGGACAGGTGGCAACCCTAGTCACCATGGTGATTGTGTTTTTGGCGCAATTTTGACTCTATGTGATGGGTGGGGCTAGTGCTATATATTGCACACTTTGTTCACTTGCACTGTTATCTGGTCTGAGGAAGGGGTCTGCGAACCCCGAAACGTTACCACAATAAAGATTTAAAAGGTTCTTTGAACTAAACCCAGCGAGTGCAGTCCCTTATTGGATAAAGATTGTGTACCTGATTGACTTTGCACCCTGGTCGATGACCTGACAGCATTGAGAGTGCAGACACACACGGAGGATATATATATATATATATAAACATGTTTAAACATGTATATGTATGTATATATCTATTATAGCACTCTCCATTCAAACCCCTTGTCATATACTATATACCTTTCAACAATTATAACTTTTTTAATAATATTTATGTATACAATGTTTATCAGATAGTGCATATATGAGTGTAACTGTTTATTTTCATATATTTATCTTGTGTTTGGTGCAACTTTTTTTAATTCAGTTGCACTAACCTAACAAGAGTAAAATGTGATTGCTCTTGCGTGTTTTCATTTACTTTCAACATTTAATATGAGTACTAGTTAAAAGGATATGATACCTAAATTTTGAAACACTTGAAAGTGATGCAGCATAGCTGTAAACAGCTCACTAGAAAATATCACCTAAACATCTCTATCTAAAAAAGGAAGATATTTACCTCAAAATTTCCTAAGTTTTAACACTCCATTCTAAAGGGACTTTACGCATCCAGGGGTCGATCCGATATAAAGCGTCGCCCGATTCTGTTCCGATCAGCCAATAGAATGCGAGCTCAATCTGATTGGCTGATTGGATCAGCCAATCGGATTGAACTTGAATCTGATTGGCTGATTCAATCAGCCAATCAGATTTTTTTAACTTAATTCCGATTGGCTGATAGAATCCTATCAGCCAATCGGAATTCAGCGGACGCCATCTTGGATGACGTCATTTAAAGGTACATCATTCCAAGTTCAGCAGTCGGCCGGGATGGATGCTCCGCGGCGGCGGAGCGAAGAAAGAAGATTGAAGATGCCGCCGGAAGAATGAAGACTTTGCTGCCGCTTGGAGGAAGACGTCGCCGGAGGAAGAATTCTTCTTTGCCGCTTGGAGGAAGACATCGCCCGGATCGGATCAGGAGTTCGGCCCGGTGTGGTGAAGACAAGGTAGGGAGATCTTCAGGGGGGTAGTGTTAGGCTTTTTTAAGGGGGGTTTGGGTGGGTTTAGAATAGGGGTATGTGGGTGGTGGGTTGTAATGGGGGGGGGGTATTGTATTTCTTGTATGCAAAAGAGCTGAATTCTTTGGGGCATGCCCCACAAAAGGCCCTTTTAAGGGCTGGTAAGGTAAAGAGCTTTGAAATTTGTTGAATTTAGAATAGGGCAGGGAATTTTTTTTATTTTGGGGGTTTATTATTTTATTAGGGGGCTTAGAATAGGTGTAATTAGCTTAAATATCTTGTAATCTTTTTTTTATTTTTTGTAATTTAGTGTTTGTTTTTTTTTGTAATTTAGTTTAGTTAATTTAATTGTATTTTTAGATAGATGTTAGTAGTTTATTAAATTTATTGATAGTGTAGGTGTATTTGTAACTTAGGTTAGGATTTATTTTACAGGTAATTGGGTAATTATTTTAACTAGGTAGATATTAAATAGTTAATAACTATTTAATATCTATTATACCTAGTTAAAATAATTAACAATTTACCTGTAAAATAAATATTAACCCTAACATAGCTACAATGTAATTATTAATTATATTGTAGCTATCTTAGGGTTTATTTTATAGGTAAGTATTTAGATTTAAATAGGAATATTTTAGTTTATAAATGAATTAGATTAATTTAATATAAATTTAGTTAGGGTTAGATAGAGTTAATATAGTTAATATAAATACTATAGTAACTATATTAACTATATTAACACTAATATAATTAGGGTTAATATAGTTAATATATATAATGTAATACCTATATTAACTATAATATACTTAGGGTTAATATAGATAATATAGCTGACGGCGGGGTAGGTAGATTAAATTAGGGGTTAATCATTTTAATAGAGATGGCGGCGGTGTAAGGGGCTTACATTAGGGGTTAATAATTTTAATATAGATGGCGGCGGTGTTAGGGGCTCACTTTAGGGGGTTATAGATATAATATAGCTGGCGGCGGGGTACGGGAGCGGCGGTTTAGGGGTTAATAATTTTATTAGGTTGCGGCGGGGTAAAGGAGCGGCGGTTTAGGGGTTAATAGCATTTTTATTGTTAGGCTAGTGAGGGGGGATAGCGGATAGAGGGTTAGACAGTGCGGGCTATGTTAGGGAGGCGTGTTAGACAGTGCGGGCTATGTTAGGGAGGCGTGTTAGACAGTGCGGGTGTTTTAAACTTTAGTCAGGTTTTATAGGCGCCGGCAGATTCTAACGTGGCGCAAGTCACTGGCGACGCCAGAAATTTGTACTTACGCAGATTTCTGGACATCGCTGGTTTGTCAGACTTACGGCACATTAGCATCTGACGGCGACCTATATGGGATGGCTCGAGTTGCGAGCTGAAACTGCGGGCGACGCCGGTTCCCTCGCTTGCGCCGCAAACTGCGATCGATATCGGATCGCGCCCCTAGTCAGGATACTAGTCCAAGGACTTTCAAGGGATTATTCTGTTTAAGAAAGTTTTCTATGAAATCTCAGGAGATTTCAGTGAAATCTCATGTCATGAGATCACAGCACAGCATAGCATGATCTTAGTGCTGCTGATGCTGATTGGCTATTATTATTATTATTTTTTTCAATTTACAGCTGGACAGCAGCTGAAGTATAACTGTTACCAGAGCACTTACTCTTGTAAGCTGAAGACATTGATGTGATATTTAATGGTGATATTTTCTTTTCAGGTTTTTGCAGTTATGCTGCATCATTTACAAGGGATTTAGCATATGAGTATTATGTCCCTTTAACGCAGGCACAACATTTAAATATTGCATGCTAACCTTAGCAGACCACTTGTAATATAGCCCTATGTATACACACTTAAAGGGATAGTAAACACAAAAAATTGTATTGTTTAAAAAGAAAGTTAATCTCTTTATTTACCATTCCCCAGTTTTGCAAAGCCAACACTGTTAAAGGAATATACTTTTTACCTCTGTAATTACCTTGTTTCTAAGCTTCTGCTGACTTCCTCCTTATCTCAGATCTTTTGACAGACAATTAGTGCTGACTCTTAAATAACTTCATAGGCATGAGCACAATGTTATATATATGATACACATGAACTAACGCCCTGTAGCTATGAAAAACTGTAAAATGCATTCAGATTAGAGGTGACCTTCAAGAGCTTAGAAATTAGCATATGAGCCTACCTAGGTTTAGCATTCAGCTAAGAATAACATGATAACAAAGCAAATTTGATGTTAAAAGTACACTAGAAAGTTGTTTAAAATTACATACCCTATCTGAATCATAAAAATTTAATTTGGACTTTACTATCCCTTTAATTTGTGTATCTATATTCCATGAATAAAGAAATATCAGTACAATGCATTGGAGCTCTGGTCTCTCTATTGCACTGGTATGCAGATACATAAGGGCATATTTATCAAGGTCCGTACAGAGCTTGATGCCCTGAAGGCTCGCCGGAAACAGAAGCTATGAAGCAGCAGTCTAAAGACCACTGCTCCATAACCTGTCCACCTGCTCTGAGGTGGCAGACAGAAATCAACCCGATCGAATACGATCGGGTTGATTGACACCCCAATCTGCAGGGGTTAGCATTACACCAGCAGTACACAAGAACTGCTGGTGTAATGATAAATGCTGAGAGCGTATGCTGTCTGCATTTATCGATGTGCAGCGGACATGATCTGCTATATCGGATCATGTCCGCTCGTACAATCGTAAATATGCCCCTTAGTATGAATTCTTATTTGTTGGTGTGAGAGTTTCTAGCAGCAATGTGGTTTCCAGCTATGGATAAAAGTGCTGGTGCTGAAAAGACGCAGAATTTGCTGGTGCTTTTTTTGAGAACTTCATGGTTTGCGAAGGTGATGGTGCTTAAAATGGACATTAAACACAAATTGTAAGCTGTATAACAATATATTTTCATATATGAAAAGAATTTTGCAGTGAACATTGCAGCTTTATTCTGTCAAATGAGCATATTATTTTATATTTTTTCTTTTCACTGATTTCCCTGTCCCCCAGAACAAAAGAACCCTTGCTAACCAATCATAAACTATTACTCAGATATATAGAATGAAATCTATATGCACATGTGCAGTTACAGTTTCCACCTCTTAGCCAATAGCCGTGCGGGCCAGTTGATATAATGCTGTATGGCTAGCACGCTATTGGCTAATATCTCCTCACTGACAAAATAACATTCTGCAGTGGGCAGAATGAGGCTCTCACTGCAACAGGCAAATGAAGGAACTTTAAGCATGAAGTATTTTATACTTCTTGACTTAAAGTCCCCTTTATTTGTAGCAATGGTAAATCCTAACATTTCAAAACTGCTATTATTTATCATCACTTTAATGGTCCTTTAATTAGACTGGAAGACTGATGCTATGCCCCCCCCCCCCGTGTCTCAGTCTCTACTGGTAACTCACCAACTGCTGAAAGGTCCAGAAGCACTTTGGACATTGTGACTCCTTATGGAATAAGGTAAAGTACAAAAGGCAGCAGTACAATCGTCTTCCACAAAGTAGTAGAATTCACTGAAACATACCAAAGTGTACAACAATATTTCAGTGTATACAACCTTAATCGTGTTGCATAAAAAAGTTATTGTATAGGCTGAAACATTGTTGTAATTTTTTTCAATAAACTCGTCTTCTTTGTGGAGGATGGTGCTGCTAACTTTTGTACTTTACTGTTTATGTAAAAGGTGCACCTCAAGTGACCAAGTGGTGCTGAACATTTATTTTTGGATTCCTCGTGGAATAAGGTAAGCTAAGTTTAGAAATATCTATTTAAAACAAAAAATATATTCTTTTATTGGATTTTTGCACATAAGCCATTGATACTATGATCAATATTCCCAATATTTGGCTGGAGGCAGTGATCTAAGGGAAGATTTAGTAAAGTCTTCCTTATTAGCATATTTCTCTTAGTAATGGTTTTATTTTAACATAAATTCTTACTATACAACAGGCACACACATTTCTTATGATTTTAAACTAAGCATTTCTGAACAGGATATTTTATTCATTGTTTCTTGGCTGTAGAATTTGCATTTCAATTCATAGCAAACACAAATCCATTAAGAAAAGCTTCACAGAAGTATTCACATCACAATTATTATTTTACCTAGTCAGCAAAGGACATACACTGCAGTGAAATAGTCTCTCTCTAAATTATGTAACCTTTCCCTCTTTAAAATCAGCAAGCACATTTTCACATTCATACATTTATTCAATATGTACCAGTAATCCTGATAGTGTTGCAGTGCTAGTGAATTTGTAGTTTCAATTCATGAGTAGAGATACAAGGTCTGTTTCAAAAGGACATACCTACAGATGATCTATCTGAATGGTGGTGGCATTGATTATATCTTTATTTCATATAATAGAAAGCCTCAACTTTGATTTTACATCATAAGAATATAGCCGGAAATGTGGAAGAATGATTGGATCATTATCGTTTCTGTCTTACACTCCCTTCTACAAATTTGCCCTGTCAAAGCAGGCAGAGAATGCTTTATAGTCTGATAAAGGTTTCCAAGTGAAAACAAGAAATGAAAAATAGAAAACAAACTCTAAATATATGCCCACATACAGAATAATTGTAGTTTTACAAATATATGATGAGTTTTTAAATTATTTACTTTGCAACAATATTATTAAGGAGCCTGAATTTTCTAATAATAAGAATAAGAAAAAAAACAGAAAAACAAATAACAGTTGCGGTTATTGTTATTTTCAGTATGTGTCTTTAACACCTTAACATTTACAGATATTAAACAAAATATAAATCAAGGTGGGGAAAAAAACAGTTTGCTTGTTTAATAGTGTGTAATGGCATGTAATATAATATTAGCGCTGCGGAATCTGTTGGCGCTCTACAAATAACAGATAATAATAATAATACAACTGAATAAAGAGAACTTTTCAGCAATGTGTTCAAGAATACATGAGAAAATCACAAACCCTCTTCATTTCATTACACAATATTTTTACTCCTAAAAGGTTATTACACTACAACTCAGGCAAATGTGTCATCTTTTAAATCTCCAGGTGATCACTGTAGTAATAGCTTTCACCTGGTGTGAATAAATGTGCATTCATTTGAGTAGAGGCTCATGGGAGCCCCTACATGCACATCAAAGTGATATCAATTTACCCAAAGGCCCTAATTTCTTTGAGGATAACTTCGTCATGTTTGGCTTTAGAGTTTAGAAGAAAACATTGTAACTTTGATTATTAGGATTTTAAAGGGACAGTGAAATCAAACAACAATTTTAATAATTCAGACATAGGCCCCTATTTATCAAGCCGTCAACCGCAAATACGCTGGAATTGCGCAGCATAATTTTGGAGAGCCTGATTCCCCTTATTTATTAAACCCTACAGACTGGCAAAAGTAGAATTTTGTGATGTAACATATGATCTGCCGGTCTCAGTCCGATACAGATTGATGCTTACGTCACTACAGATGTTCCAAATGCATTAGCCAATAGGATTTTGTCTACCTTAATTCCGATTGGCTGATAGAATTCTATCTGCCAATCAGAATCTAAGGGACGCCATCTTGGATGACGTCACTTAAAGGAACCTTCATTTGTCGGGTAGTCGTCAGTCGAAGAGGATGCTCCGCGTCGGATGTCTTGAAGATGGACCCGCTCCGTCCCGGATGGATGAAGATAGAAGATGCCATCTGGATTAAGACTTCTGCTGTCTGGAGGACCACTTCTGCCCGGCTTGGATGAAGACTTCTGCCCGTCTGGAGGACCACTTCTGCCCAGCTTGGATGAAGATGTCTCCCGGTAAGTCGATCTTCAGGGGGTTATTGTTAGATTTTTTTAAGGGTGTATTGGCTGGGTTTTATTTTTAGGTTAGGGCTTTGGGCCGCAAAAGAGCTAACTGCCCTTTTAAGGGCAATGCACATCTAAATTTCCTTTTCAGGGCAATGGGAAGCTTAGGTTTTTTTAGTTAGTATTTTATTTGGGGGGGGTTGTGTGGGTGGTGGGTTTTACTGTTGGGGGGGTTGTTTGTATTTTTTTTACAGGTAAAAGAGCTGATTACTTTGGGGCAATGCCCCGCAAAAGGCCCTTTTAAGGGCTATTGGTAGTTGGTAGTTGGTAGGTTTTTTTTATTTTAGGGGGGCTTTTTTATTTTGATAGGGCTATTAAATTAGGTGTAATTAGTTTAAATTTCTGTAATTTGTTTATTATTTTCTGTAAATTAGTGTTTGTTTTTTTTGTACTTTCGATAATTGTATATAATTTAGTTAATTGTATGTAATTTATTTAATTGTAGTGTTAGGTGTTATTGTAACTTAGGTTAAGTTTTATTTTACAGGTACTTTTGTATTTATTTTAGCTAGGTAGTTATTAAATAGTTAATAACTATTTAGTAACTATTCTACCTAGTTAAAATAAATACAAACTTGCCTGTAAAATAAAAATTAACCCTAAGATAGCTACAATGTAACTATTAGTTATATTGTAGCTAGCTTAGGGTTTATTTTATAGGTAAGTATTTAGTTTTAAATAGGAATAATGTAGTTAATGATAGAAATTTTATTTAGATTTATTTAAATTAGATTTAAGTTAGTGGGTGTTAGGGTTAGACTTAGGTTTAGCGGTTAATACATTTAATACAGTGGCAGCGATGTTGGGGACGGGAGATTAGGGGTTAATAAGTATTATGTAGGTGGCGGCGGTGTGGGGGGGCAGATTAGGGGTTAATAACATAATATAGGTGGCGGTGGGCTCCTGGAGCGGCGGTATAGGGGTAAAAGAGTTTAGTATAGTGTGGGTGTTTAGTGACAGTATACCAATAAAGCTGTGAAAAAGCCGAAGAGCAGCGAGATTGATGACTGTTAGTTAACTGCTCATTGCCCCATACTTGGTGCGCGGCTTTTTGACAGCTTTTTTGGTAACTTTGGAGAATGTATTCAGGTCCGCGGCAGCGATGTTAGGAGATCTAAGGCGAGCGTATTGGTGCTGGCGAATGCAAGTAAGTTGACGAGTTGATAAATAGGGGCCATAGTATGCATTTTTAAACAACTTTCCATCTTACTTTTATCATCAAATTTACTTTGTTGTCTTGGTATTCATTGTTCAAAGATAAAGCTAGGTAGGCTTGTATGCTAATGTCTTAGCCCTTGAAGGCCGCCTCTTATCTAAGTGCATTTGGGGAGTTTTTTACAGGTAGATAATGCTAGTTCACGTGTGCCATATAGATACAGTTGTGCTCACTCCTGTGAATTTACCTTGGAGTCAGAACCGATTAACTAAAATGCAAGTCTGTCAAAAGAACTGAAATAAGGGGGCAGTCTGCAGATACAATGTAATCACAGAAGTAAAAAGTGTTTTAATATATTTTAATGAGGGATCTCTAAACTCCTTGTTTTAAAGCCCAGACGCCCCTCTTTAAAAATTGGCCCCATCATAGGTTTCAATAGCCAGCTGATCACCTGGCATAAACAAATGTGCATTTATTTGAATATAGTCTTATTATTCCCTTATTTATATGAGGATAACCCCCTCTTATTTAATTATAGTGTTTAGAAAGAACATGCAAACAATTGTTTGCAACCTTCTTTATTAAAATGTAGATTTCTTACATGTGATGATATATACTGTACTTAAAATAATGCTATAGTTTGAAACTATAAGGGATTAAATGCTTATCGGATCCTTCCCATCAGAGAAGGGGAAATTAATACTTATAACTTTACTTAAATAACTTTATACATGTGAATGCTGTGCATAAATAAAGACAGACAACTTTATGTGGGAAAATTTTGACCGTCACAGGTCAGAAATTTTATTAAACTTTAACTTAATATTAAAAGAACCGATAGAATGACTAAATATGGCGGCATAGAGACCAACTAACCCAGTACAGCAAGGAGATCACCGGGCCAACGGAAACAGCAGCAGAGGGGTCTCTGCTCTAACGGAGATGACGCTGAGGGGTTGCAGAGATCACGTGACCATCCCTCAAGAGGGAGGGAAAAGGGTTACCGTCACGTGCACGTGAGGCCTACCGCTCCTCCCCGGAAGTCTGGTCATCACTCACTCCTAGCGACCTTCTCCTGCACAACAGGATCGGGATCTCCTGCCGTCAGAGTGTATGAAGATCTCCACCTAAGGATAAGGATTATCTGCTACCAAGCCACTCGAACCGCATAGACAGAGAGAGGAGATCAATACCTTACTGCAATGGGCTTATAGAGGCCTAGGTTGAGTAGCCATAGCCCTGCCATTGCGTGCCGTCAGTAAGAAAATTGGGGATGGGTGGGAGGGAAACTGCCTCAGCCAGGATCCGATGGAGAAGAGGAAGTTGTTTGGGAGGAATCAGCTGTTTTACTGGTAAGGAGGGGCCTTCCCTAATCTTCAACAATGTTGCACCCCAATACCAACCCTCTCTCTTCTAACCCACTCTCCTACAGCCTTAACCCTTAGCCTGCTCCAGGCTCATGCTGAGTCCTACACTGTTTATTGGTCTGCTAAATAAATAAATAAATAATGTGTGTTTTTCTCACTGAAAAAATTTCCTATATGTGAGCAGCATCTAAAAGCTCCAAAGCCGCTCAGCACAGGGGGGAAGTGGCTTGGTGATTAAGAGGAAAACAATTTTACAGTGGACTGTTCCTTTAAAGGGATATAAACTTTTTATTGTTGTAGTACAAAAAAGCAATACGCAGTGGGCTATAGTCAATATAAATCATTACAATATTTATTATGTATTATTTTAAATGCATTTTGTCATTTATTTTCTTTAACTTTGTTTGGGCAGGGTCCATTACTTACTGTCACAGCCCTGGGGTCTCTATAGCAAGGCATATATAGTTTGATGTCATATATAGAATGCTAGAGAAGCAGGAACTCAGTTTCTTACCCATGCTCAGAAGAGGCAGAATGCAAAATAAGTTCTCAGCTCCCTTATGTCACTGTAGGCAGTGGCTACACTGAGAAGTGCTCTTTGTACAAATAAAATCAAGTAAGTTGTTTGCTGTTTTTATGCTATATGTTTATTGCTATGCCTACTTTGATTTACAATATTTTTTTTTACTGAAAGAGTACTGTTTCATATCCCTTTAATGACCAATGTTTAGGGTCGTGGAATTTATGATTTCTCAACCAGTTGTGCAGCCCCACTTTACTGCTCTTGTACAACCAATTTCACTAGAGACAGACTTGAAAAACCTCTCAGATTAATGAGTTGGGGGTGTTTTAAAGGGATGTTAAAAACAGTCTGTTTCATTGTTGTAATAAAATAAAGTCCTAGACAGTGGCTTATATTTAATAGAAATAATCACAACATGTCATAATCATCATTTTGAATGTATTTTATCTTTTATTTATTTTTTTACACTGCATTGGTGCAGTGTCCAAAACTTCCTGTCCCAGCCCTGCAAGGATGCTGTGGTCTTTGCAGGAAGGTTTAGCCTGATATCATAAAAGTACTAGAGTGACATGAGCTGGTTTACTATACAGTGAATAGACTAGATAAACTGGGAGTCAGATTTGCTCATGCTCAGATCAGTCAGAATGTAACCAAAGTTGCCAAAAATGTCAGCTCTCTTATCACACTGATGGAATTGGCTACACTGAGAATTTCTAAGTGTTAATTTTGCAAAGAAACAAGTAAATTATTTGCTGCTTTTTAAAACAATCTGCTTCTTTTTATGTTTACTTTGATTTAACATAAGGAGCACTGTTTAATATTCCTTTAAGTCTGCCAGGTTAGGAAGCAGATGCTGCAGGCTCACATGAGCAAGAGTACACTGAAAAGACTGCAAAACTGTGACTGCAGCTTCATAAACAGAGCCCTAAAGGTCTATTCCTATCAATTAGACAAGTGGTGCAAGTATTTTGCACAGATTTTTGCAAGATTATTAAATGCTAATCCATTCTTAAATGTAAGTAAGAAACAAACAAACTGTTTTTTGGCAGAGTTTTCAAGGGCTTTTGCATGACATAAATGTCACTCTGTGACTAGGATTCCAATGCATCAGAAAACAACATATTGAAAAAAAATTCTATTTCAACAGTACTATAAAATAATTCTTGTGTTTCACAAGCCATATCATAGCTTTTTTGGTTATGAAATTAATTTTATGGTTCATAAATTATAATGAAGGGATGTAAAATACCTGACAACGAATTAACGCCAGTGAAATGTAAACCTTTTTAGAATAGAATGACACCTTTGATTTTGCATTTGTTTATCAATTTATCAATTGCCAAACTCCACCCAACACTTGAAAACATACAGGGCCAGATTAGTGGAGCACTAGTCTAACGTGCGCCCGTAAAGGGGCAAATCTTCCTGTTTAATGTGACCGTGAGCTTGTGGTTTCACTTTGTGCTTGGCACAAATAGCCAGAGATCAGACCTTGATTAAAAATACAAAATGCCCAAATTGCCCTCAAATAAAGAGAACAGTACATTGACATTGAAAGTAAAGATGGGTATTTTTTTTTTTAAACTGCACGAAGCAGTTATAAGTAGTTAAAGTGAGGTGATGTTGGGTGTTTGGGGAAAAAAAACAGCACCTCAAGTGCCTTTACACGGAGGTCAATTGGGGACTGTGATTTAACTATAAATATATATGCATATGCTTATATACATATATATTTATGTGTTAATATGTGTATATACACATATAAACACATACATATATATATGTATATAAGCATATGCATATATATTTATTTAATGCCATGCTATTTGCCCTCTGTGATACGTTAGGTGATTTGCCTTGTCTGTCGGCATGAAAACAAGGATCCCATTGAAGCCTATAGAAGCTCACTCTTGTGACCAATTTGATTCTGGGCAATGCAAACACAAGGTTCACGTTCACATTGAGCTGCACTTGTCATAGCAGCTCACATTTACGTGCACTAGTATTACTGAGTGGAGTGCAAATATTTTGTTCACTTAATCACAATATTGCGCTCCACTCATAATCTAGCCCACAATGTTAAAAAAGCAGTCTTCTTTTAAAAATACTTTTTACATAGTGCATTGGTTAAAAACACACTATTGTAAAATGAAAAGGCCGAGGCTACTGTCTTTTATGGGATATTAGTATCCTGTATACAAAATCTTGTTACTAAAAAGAAAAGAACAAGCTGTTAAAAACATGCTTTCCATCTAAAGGGGAGGAGAGTCCACGGCTTCATTCATTACTATTGGGAATTAAGAATCTGGCCACCAGGAGGAGGCAAAGACACCCCAGACAAAGGCTTAAATACCTCTCCCACTCCCCTCATCCCCCATTCATTCTTTGCTTCTCGTCACAGGAGGTGGCAGAGAGGTGCCGAAGATTCAGAGGTCTCTTATAGAGGGTATTACTCTTCGCAATGGGACAGTAGTTTTAAGTAGCCCTATAAGGCTCCTCAGTGAAGGCTTGGGTGAAAGTTAGAGTCCGGAGATGCAGGGAGAGTCTCTTTTGCGTAACCATCCCGACTCATATTAACAGCTCCTACAGGAATCGGGGTTGACGAGTTTTGCAGACTGCTTTCTTCCCTCAAGTCCATGTCAGGAGCGCTGCTATGACCTGTTACACTTGAAGGGCCGAGTTCCTGTTCCACGGCGTGGATTCTGGTAAAATTGTTTCATTTTATAAACAATGTTAACATAGAAGACAGGACCACAGTGTGGCGCCTTTTATCTTTACAGAATCACAGGTTAATATTCATGGTAGGGGGATTATTGAACAGGGGGGTTTATACATGATATTGTTAATTGTTTAATTGCTGCACTGTGTGGGATAAGGCTCTGGCAATGTGTAGAACTATCAGGTTCTTTTCCAGCAGTTTTTGCACTGTCTTTTTTGGCGCGTTTTCTCCTTTAGGCTGGGGCGGTCCTGTGAGGCACCCGTGTGACCGGTTGGGGCTCTTCACTTCCGGTCTGATCTGCAGGAGACGAAGCGGTTTCTGTAGTCCGGTTCATAGGAGGTGGTGAGTGCCCCAGCCATTGGTGGTTATAAAGGTGCCTGTTAGTTTCTCTTTTATTCTAATAAAAGCGCAAGCTATGGAAGATTCTGACACGTTAGACGGTACTCCCTCTTTGACAAAGTCTCATACATGTGTTTATTGTGAGGTTCCGGTAGACCAGCCTGCCCAATTATGTTCCACATGCCTTGAGAGGGTCGAGACATCTAAGACTAAATGAATGTCTAGTACCACTGAGCCGTCCACCTCTGAGGGTTCTCCGTCCCGTGAGATGCGTTCACTAGTTGAGTCCCCTATTGCACATGCAGCGCCCGGGGTTCGATTGTTGCTCCTTCGGGAGAGATATGTTGGCCACCAGATTTTGCGGATCAACTGCAGACGGCAGTTTCTAAAGTGATCCACGCCTTACCACGTTCTGCTAAGCACAAGCCCTCAGGACTTGTCTTAATCGGATACTCCTTTGATGAAGGGGCCAACTCCAACGCTTCAGAGGGGACTCCTTCTGGGTCACACTCCGTGTCATCTAAAGCTCCGGCAGAGGAGCCTGACTATAGGTTTAAGATGGAGAATTTGCGCTTTTTGCTAAAGCAAGTGCTCGCTACTCTAGAGGTTCCGGAGGAACTTTCTATCGTTAAGCTAGATTAGGTTTATGAGGACAGGGTAGTACCTCAGACATTCCCGGTTCCTATAAAGATGGCTAACATTATCAAGAATGAATGGGGTCAATTAGGTTCTTCCTTTTCCCCTTCCTCGTCCTTTAAGAAACTTTTCCCTGTTCTGGAGGCTTAGTTGGAGCTGTGTATGGGGCCATCTCCATGCTCACCAAGCAGACGACTACTCCCCTAGAGGATAGTTCATCGTTCAAAGAGCCCATGGATAAAAAGTTGGAGAACATGCTGAGAAAGATGTTTCAGCACACAGGTTTTGTTTTTCAGCCAGCAGCAGCCGGAGCTGCGCCATATTGGTGTGATTCACTTAGTGAAATGATTGAGGGTGAACCCTCTTTCGAAGAGGTGAAGGAAAAGATTAAGGCTTTGAAGGTAGTACATTTTTTCAATATGCAAATTGTTCGCCTGAATGCTAAGGTGTCAGGGTTTTCAGTTTTAGTGTGCAGGGCCTTGTGGTTAAAATCTTGGTCAGCGGACATGACCTCTAAATTGAGGTTGCTGTCCCTGCCTTTTCAAGGAAAGATTCTGTTCAGTCCAGGCCTGGACTCAATCATTTCCACAGTTACGAGAGGCAAGGGTGCCTTCCTACCCCAAGATAAGAAAGTTAACCGAAAGGATCTACTTTCGTCCCTTTCATGCGGATAAGGCCCAGCGCCAGCAGCCCGCCGCAAAAGTGGACCAGTCCAAGGGAACTTGGAAGCCTGCTCAGCCTTGGAATAAGTCCAAACAGAACAAGAAGTCAGCAGAGACCAAGTCGGCATGAAGGGGCGGCCCCCGAAAGGTCTACGGACTGAGTAGGAGGCAGGTTATCACTATTCTCCGAAGCCTGGTTGCAGGATGTCAGGACCCCTGGGTTCTGGAGGTTGTCTCCCAGGGTTCACTAAAATCAGTAAAAAACTGATGAAAATGTAGCACTCACATTCCTGTTGGTTGGTTTTCAACTTGATAAAGTTAAGACACTATGGTAGAGTACAGAGCTAAAAAGGTAAAATATAACCTTTAATAGCTAAATTTAAAATATATACACACAAAGACACACAATTAAAATCAACGTTAGACTGGTATAAATCAGTAGAATTGTATAACTAAGCGTCCACAGAGGAAAGGCGCTGATATAGAAGTGAATATGTAAAATGAAGGATTACCACTTTATACCACATATAGTGTAAACTATGTTGATAATTGGCAATACGAAGCCACAAGTAAAGTAAACTTGGCTGATAAGTGGCAATACCATAGGATGGAACATGTACTGTTGTAAAGGCGATAGCCGACTGTTGTTATTGGTGGTTACAGATACCTTAATATGCAGCGAGCGTAATGGATCTTTATCCTAAGTTGTGACAGAGTAATTTGGAATTTATGGGCTGAGTTGGCATACGTGGGCTTATATTTAGGATTGAAAATGTCGGTTATGTGTATCAACAGGTACTCAGTTCAGCTCATTCCCTGTTGTAGTGATTAGATAAATAAAAAGAAATACCGGCCTATACCTTTAATTACCGTACTCTCAGTACTATATATATATTTTAGGATGCTGAGAGATGTTCGCAAGTACCATTGATACACTCCCACCTTGTGTTTTATAGTGGTAGAAGATATGCTGTTAGTACCACCACATACTCAGTTCTACTCAGTCAACATAGGTATATTCCCAACTTATGTTTTATAATTATAGAAAATGTGCTAATAGCACCTTCAAGTACTCAGTTTTACTCAATCACACTATTAGTAGATGGATAAAGTATCATATCTCCTGTACCTTTAAATACCGTATTCTAGGCACATTATATCTATAAGAGGTGTTAATTAGCGAGTAGCATTTCAACACTCCCTGCAACTGTATATTAGGAAAGAGAGGTGCTATTCGCACCATAAATACTCAGTTCTGATCTCTCACACTAGTGGTGAAGAGATAAATATGGAGTATTGCTAGCCTATACCTTTAAATTCCGTACCTTAAGCAATATGTGTATTGTACAACATTAAAGCCTATTATATACAAATACCATTAATACATTACTGGCTTGTGCTACAACTTATGGAGAGTGTATTCCCTGCTAGTGCTGAAAATTATAAGGAGTGTGCTACTCCCAGTTTTAACTTGGAATTATAAGGAGTATGCTGTTAGCACTGACAAGAGCTATGAGGTACTTTGTCAACGTGGCAATGAATAAATAAATAGTGTTACCGTCCTATACCTTTAATTACATGTGCATTGCACTGAGAATATACTTAAATGCTGGGGGTAGCTGTTTACAAGTGCCAATAAAGCTGTAGATTAAAGAGTTAAATACAGGTCTATATCTTGAGTTAATAATGCTTTATAGCTGTTTACAAGTGCCGATGAGGCTATAGCTTGGAGAGTCAGATCCTATCCTAAGTACCTTAATAGTGTATATTATTAATTCAAGGTATAGGCCGGTATTTTACTACACCTGGTTGCGGCAACTGCCGTATAATCTGTAGCCGCATTGAACCTAAAAGTACAGGCAAGTAATATGCCATAGGGGTTAACACCTAATGTAACTCATATCTCACATTATAAACTCAAGGTATAGGCCGGTATCTGACTCTCCAAGCTATAGCCTCATCGGCACTTGTTAACAGCTATAAAGCATTATTAACTCAAGATATAGACCGGTATTTAACTCTTTTTTTTATTTTATTATTTTTTTTTTATTGAGGTTATGCGTTGAAGAGAATAACATACAATAATAAGTTTGCAATAATAAATGTGTGTACATCATTTGTCAATAAACAAAGTTGAACATAGCAAGGCAATAAAAATCAAATACAACAGAAAGAATAACAATGCCTGAAAATAGACAAGTATCTCAAACCTCAGATTTTATAAATATAATGGCATAACTGACTGACTAGTTAATAGGTCTCTAATGAGTCCATTAGTTGCGTGAGAATGGGATAGCACATGGTAGTCAGTTCTGCAGCCTCTACTAGGCCAAAGAGTAGCATATTGTGAAAATGTAATAAGGGGGGGGGGGGATTCAGCGGGTAAGCACCACTTATGGAATAGGGGGATGGGGGGGGGGCTATATAGAAAATCTTCTTGTGAGGATTAGTTGCACTTAAGATTTTATTTTCGTAGGGACAATTATAGGACAAAATAGTCGTATACCCGGTGTCATTCTGCCAGTGAGGGAATTAAAGTAGACAGATTTGCAGGGGCAATATATCTATGAGTCAAATAATCCTATCCGAATCAAGTACCTGCTATGCTTAACAATTTCTGCATAGGTATTATGCACATATAGTCTCAAAACCAGCTATCAGGACTAGCACGGCTGAAATAAAATGTGAAAGTGTAAATCATATACATTAGCTGCTAACAATATTCATATGGGCTAGGTTACACACGGCATATATAATATTCAAACTGATAAGCCCACGTAGGATTGGATCTTAGTAGAAGGGTATGTAATTTAAAGACTAAGCAAAGAGAACACATTGTGTGATAAACAAACAGTACTAAACATACAGATGTAAAACTATAGGTTAGATAGTTAGTCTAACTTCTGTTAGTAAATAAACTAAATATACTGTACATACCCTACAATGGTAATAGATATTTATAAGCCTTAAATACTATAGTATGCAACATTAATAGGCATTGTGCTAAAGGCAAATCAAAATAAAAATTATCCATACAAGCTTAAACCAAGCCTAAATATGCCATGAGGATTGAAAATCAGTATATGTATTAGTAAGAGCTGGGATTATACAGCACAACATATGAGGACTAAGCTACGCTAGCTACCCTGCACAGATCTACCACATGAGAGCTAACTTGAGTACCATTGTGACAAAGGAGATGGAGCCCTACATTATACGCCATCTCTGCCTAGCCTGCATGTCTAAGGTAGTCTCGCAGCGTGACTGTCAATGGCAGGAGTGTTAAGTGTGTGGTCAATAGAGCTCCAGATGAAATAGAATGCTTTGATATTAGACTGTAGCATACAAAACAATAAACTATCTAACTAATCTAGGTCAAGCTAATAAACTAATTGCAGATACCATAAATTCCCTATCATGACCAGGCATATAAACAAGTAACAAATAGTATAATAAGCAGTATTAAATTATACGCAAATACTCCCTATAATGTCTAATAGGCCACACTAGGGACTTTCTGAACATACCATCTAATATATTTTGGAGGATAGGAGTGAACTAGAGAATGATTTTAGAAGAGAATATCTCAATAGGATAGTGCAAGGCTTCTGAGAGTATGTACCGGTATATAGACAAAGATCCATCAACCTAAATACACTGGCTTAAAGTGGGTTAGCTTTACTTAATAAAAAATGAATAGGGGTTAAACATTTAAAAATGGTAAAATAAAATCACCCAACAGGTTGAAACTTAAGCATAAACCAAACAATTATGAGTTAAACTGACAGAAGCTGCACAACCCCAGTATAACATCTCAGACTTTTAGAGCTAATATTAATATTAGTGGATTATATGGGATACATAAGGAGGGTATTTTTAGATAGAATCTCCAATACCTAGCTTGAGTTATAGGGGTTAAACATTTAAGCTCACATTTTCTAACTCAGATCGAGCAAATAAAGAATAGAAAGACAAATATCCACAATAAACTTCTTAAACTTAAGATTTATGCAGCCAGTGAAATCTAGAGAGTTCTAAAAAGGTCCTCATCCTCTGAGAAAACATACAATGAAATAAAGTCTCTGTAAGGCCAGATAGTCTCCCTGATCTCTCAAATAAGGCACCATAATACATGCAGCCAATGTCTAAACTGTAAGAATCACTGTTTTTGATAAATATCTCTCAGAGGCAGCGTTGAAAACTCCCCATTTAATAAATCATAGAGCCTGTTCTGGTACGTAAACAGCTGCTGTCTGTATATCTCCTATAGGGTTCTGAGAACAGGAAAAGTACAAATGTATATAGCCAAGTAGACTGATAATTTGATGCGGCTGGCAGGTCGTTAATTAATGTGTGCTACGTATCAGTCTTTTAATCCGCTGTCAATCGGATCTCCTGCCGTTAGATGAAAGTGTATCAGGCCCTCATCTAGCCTTAATGGGTGTATTATGCCTGATCTTCCATTCTTACCCCCGTCAAAGCAAAGACCTGCTAATCTACCCAATTCCAGCTCTTACACTTATCATTCTCTGCCTTACAATGTGTGTCAGGGTTTTAATATAAGCCGGTAGGGACTGCTGCACAGTGTGTGACCACAAGCAGGCTTCGGCTTTTAGTTGATCTGCTCAGCGGGATCTCCGTATTTGAGGGAAGGCACCTGGTAATAACATGCTTCGCCTTGTCAGCAAGAGTGGAAGACGAGGTTTTTAGGCTGCTTGTTTGGCTTTTCCTCTTCCTCTGCATCAGGGGTACCTCCGGTTGAGCTGTGCGATGCGGCTTTAGATCTGTAATAGTAGTGGAGGACTGCAGGCGCCGCTTAGCTTTGATCTGAGGGAGTTCCACTTGTTGTAGATAATCAGCAGCCATGTGGTGTGGATCAACTGTGAGTAGTGGTGCCGAGTTTCTGCTTATCAGTCTAGGCAGGATGTCGGCTGATCCCCATCTGGGCCGCTCTTCTTGCGGTCGATCTGTAAGGTGTTGAGCAGATAGTGTATTCTCAGTCAGATCCCTCGTGTTAGTGTCTGGGTTGGGTAGGGATGAGACGCCATCTTGGTTGCGCAGCTCTGCAAAAACTGCCTTCAAACTGGAAAATTGTCTATCAGCTTGCTCACACAGGTCTTCGAGTAGAGAAGCAAGGTGTATGGAATAGACTTCCATTCTAAGAGTAGAGTAAGGGAAGAATATAGGTACTTAGGGCTTCGTGAAACAGAGTTTTAGTAGTCCGGCTTCAGGAGCTCTGTTAATGTGCGTCTTTCCTCTTAGGTAGCTGGCTCCGCCCCGGTATTTAACTCTTTAAGCTACAGCTTTATTGGCACTTGTAAACAGCTACACCCAGCATTTAAGTATATTCTCAGTGCAATGCACATGTAATTAAAGGTATAGGACGGTAACACTATTTATTTATTTATTCATTGCCACGTTGACAAAGTACCTCATAGCTCTTGTCAGTGCTGACAGCATACTCCTTATAATTCCAAGTTAAAACTGGGAGTAGCACACTCCTTATAATTTTCAGCACTAGCAGGGAATACACTCTCCATAAGTTGTAGCACAAGCCAGTAATGTATTAATGGTATTTGTATATAATAGGCTTTAATGTTGTACAATACACATATTGCTTAAGGTACGGAATTTAAAGGTATAGGCTAGCAATACTCCATATTTATCTCTTCACCACTAGTGTGAGAGATCAGAACTGAGTATTTATGGTGCGAATAGCACCTCTCTTTACTAATATATACAGTTGCAGGGAGTGTTGAAATGCTACTCGCTAATTAACACCTCTTATAGATATAATGTGCCTAGAATACGGTATTTAAAGGTACAGGAGAGATGATACTTTATCCATCTACTAATAGTGTGATTGAGCAGAACTGAGTACTTGAAGGTGCTATTAGCACATTTTCTATAATTATAAAACATAAGTTGGGAATATACCTATGTTGACTGAGTAGAACTGAGTACGTGGTGGTACTAACAGCATATCTTCTACCACTATATAACACAAGGTGGGAGTGTATCAGTAGTACTTGCGAACATCTCTCAGCATCCTAAAATATATATATAGTACTGAGAGTACAGTAATTAAAGGTATAGGCCGGTATTTCTTTTTATTTATCTAATCACTACAACAGTGAATGAGCTGAACTGAGAACCTGTTGATACCCATAACCAACATTTTCAATCCTAAATATAAGCCCACGTATGCCAACTCAGCCCATAAATTCCAAATTACTCTGTCACAACTTAGGATAAAGATCCATTACGCTCGCTGCATATTAAGGTATCTGTAACCACCAATAACAACAGTCGGCTGTCGCCTTTACAACAGTACATGTTCCATCCTATGGTATTGCCACTTATCAGCCAAGTTTACTTTACTTGTGGCTTAGTATTGCCACTTATCAACATAGTTTACACTATATGTGGTATAAAGTGGTAATCCTTCATTTTACATATTCACTTCTATATCAGCGCCTTTCCTCTGCGGACGCTTAGTTATACAATTCTACTGATTTATACCAGTCTAACGTTGATTTTATATGTGTGTCTTTGTGTGTATATATTTTAAATGTAGCTATTAAAGGTTATTTTTTTATCTATTTAGCTCTGTACTCTACCATAGTGTCTTAACTTTATCAAGTTAATAACCAACCAACAGGAATGTGAGTGCTACATAGGTGTACATTTTCATCAGTTTTTTACTGATTTTAGTGAATTCTAATCCAGTACACAGCACCCCCAAATTAGTAACACTATTATATCATTCTCCATCTGGAAACTTCTAAGTGTCATGAAAAAAATTCTATTCCTGCAGTATTAATAGTGTAGTGCCTTAGTAACTTTTTCTCATTTGTCTCACAGGGTTGCAGGATAGGATTTATGTCCTTCCCTCCCAGGGGCAGATTCCTTGTGTCAAACCTGTCATTGAGGCCGGAAAAGAAAGAGGCCTTGCTAGGATGTGTGAGGGATCTTTCCTCTCTAGGTGTTATTGGACCAGTACCCCTTGCAAAAAGGGGTCTAGGGTATTATTCAAATCTGTTCGTAGTTCCAAAAAAGGAGGGCACATTCCGCCCGATTTTGGATCTGAAGTGTTTAAACAAGTTTTTGTCCGTTCCATCATTCAAAATGGAAACGATCAGGTCAATTTTGCCCCTAGTTCAAGAGGGGCAGTTCATGACCACAATATACTTGAAGGATACCTTCATGTTCCAATTCACAGGGACCACTTCAAGTTCCTAAGATTTGCATTCCTGGACCAGCACTTCCAGTTTGTGACCCTTCCTTTCGGTCTTTTCACGAGTTTTCACGAAGGTTCTCGGGGCCCTGCTTGCTGTAGCCAGATCCAGGGGCATTGTGGTTGCGCCCTATCTAGACGACATCCTGGTTCAGGTGCCATCCTTCAGTCAGGCAGTGGACCATTCAAGGTCTCTGCTCCTGTTACTTCAATCTCATGGTTAGAAGATAAACTACGGAAAGAGCTCCCTGGTACCCAGCACCAGGGTGGAGTTTCTGGGCACGATCATAGACTCGGTGTCCATGAAAATTTTTCTCACGGATCAGAGATGTAGGAAGCTTGTGTCCTCTTGTATGGCCCTTAGAATCAGGCCTGTCTTTAGGCAGTCTGCTCCCCCATGGAGCTTGAACTTGGTTCTTAGGGTTTTGCAACCTGTCCCGTTTTAGCCTATGCATTCCCTTGATATTAAGGTTCTGTCCTGGAAGGTTCTTTTTTTGTTGGCCATTGCATCAGCTTGCAGAGTATCTGAACTGGCGGCCTTGCTACATGGGCCACCTTATCTGGTTTTTCATTTGGATAAGGCTGTTCTTCGCACCGGCTTGGGATTTCTTCCCAATGTGGTGTCCAATCGTAACATCAATCAGGAAATAGTTGTTCCTTTTCTGTGCCCTAACCCTTCTTCTTCGAAGGAGCGGTTACTTCATAATCTAGATGTGGTCCAAGCCCTGAAGTTCTATCTTCAGGCTACAAAGGACTTCACACAATCTACATCTCTTTTTGTTGTGTATTCAGGGAAGCGCAGGGGTCATAGGGCTTCTGCTACTTCTTTGTCTTTTTGGATGAGGAGCTTGATCCATTTGGCTTACAAGACAGTGGGACTTAAGCCTCCTCAGAGGATCACGGCTCATTCCACTAGAGCGGTGGCTTCATCTTGGGCCTTTAAGAATGAGGAATCTATGGAGCAGATTTGTAAGGCAGTAAGTTCCCTACATACTTTTATGAAGTTTTACAAATTTGATGTTTTTGCTTCTGCAGAAGCAGCTTTTGGGAGAAAGGTTCTAGAGGCTGTGGTGCCCTCAGATTAGGGTCCTCCTTTTACCCTCCCGGTTTCATTCAGTGTCCTCTAGAGCTTGGGTATATGTTCCCAATAGTAATGAATGAAGCCATGGACTCTCCTCCCCTTTAGATGGAAAACATAAATTATGCTTACCTGATAATTTTATTTCCATCATGGAGAGAGGAGTCCATGGGTCTCTCCCGTATCTCTGGTGGGCGGACCTAAATTTAATTTCTCTTCTGGCACCATTTATACCCTGTTTCTCCTACTGTTCCTTGTTCCCTCAGCAGAATGAATGGGGGATAAGGGGAGTGGGAGAGGTATTTAAGCCTTTGGCTGGGGTGTCTTTGCCTCCTCCTGGTGGTCAGGTTCTTAATTCCCAATAGTAATGATTGAAGCCGTGGACTCTACTCCCCGCGATGGAAATTAAATTATCAGGTAAGCATAATTTATGTTTTTTTATTAGCTAACAAATATACTTAAAATAAATAATATACCATTTTACAGTTAAAATATAAATAATAAAATAAATAGTCACACCTCTAAATCTCAACAAAAATAATATAGAAGTTTACATTTATCATATTTTTGTTTACTATTTTACAGTATACTACACACAAATAGCAACATATACACTGTGGTTCAAAAGTTTGGGTTCACTTCACCTTGTTTTCGAAAGATAAGCTAATTTTTTTTGTCCATTAAAATAAAATCAGATTGATCAGAAATACAGTGTAGACATTGTTAATGTTGTAAATGACTATTGTAGCTGGAAACGGCTGATTTTTAATGGAATATCTAGAGGAACAGAGGCCCATTATCAGCAACCATCTGTGTTCCAATGGCACAATGTGTTTGCTAATCAAAGTTTATCATTTAAAAAGGCTAACTGATCTTGAGAAAACCCTTTTGCAATTACATTTTTATAGCTGAAAACAGTGAAAAATACAGGATATATATATATATATATATATATATATATGTATACAGGGAGTGCAGAATTATTAGGCAAATGAGTATTTTGACCACATCATCCTCTTTATGCATGTTGTCTTACTCCAAGCTGTATAGGCTCGAAAGCCTACTACCAATTAAGCATATTAGGTGATGTGCATCTCTGTAATGAGAAGGGGTGTGGTCTAATGACATCAACACCCTATATCAGGTGTGCATAATTATTCGGCAACTTCCTTTCCTTTGGCAAAATGGGTCAAAAGAAGGACATGACAGGCTCAGAAAAGTCAAAAATAGTGAGATATCTTGCAGAGGGATGCAGCACTCTTAAAATTGCAAAGCTTCTGAAGCGTGATCATTGAACAATCAAGCGTTTCATTCAAAATAGTCAACAGGGTCGCAAGAAGCGTGTGGAAAAACCAAGGCGCAAAATAACTGCCCATGAACTGAGAAAAGTCAAGCGTGCAGCTGCCAAGATGCCACTTGCCACCAGTTTGGCCATATTTCAGATCTGTAACATCACTGGAGTGCCCAAAAGCACAAGGTGTGCAATACTCAGAGACATGGCCAAGGTAAGAAAGGCTGAAAGACGACCACCACTGAACAAGACACACAAGCTGAAACGTCAAGACTGGGCCAAGAAATATCTCAAGACTGATTTTTCTAAGGTTTTATGGACTGATGAAATGAGAGTGAGTCTTGATGGGCCAGATGGATGGGCCCGTGGCTGGATTGGTAAAGGGCAGAGAGCTCCAGTCCGACTCAGACGCCAGCAAGGTGGAGGTGGAGTTCTGGTTTGGGCTGGTATCATCAAAGATGAGCTTGTGGGGCCTTTTCGGGTTGAGGATGGCAGGCTTTTGAGTGTCCTTGCAAAGAAAGGTGGCTATATTGGTCACTGATTTGTTTTTGTTTTGTTTTTGAATGTCAGAAATGTATATTTGTGAATGTTGAGATGTTATATTGGTTTCACTGGTAAAAATAAATAATTGAAATGGGTATATATTTGTTTTTTGTTAAGTTGCCTAATAATTATGCACAGTAATAGTCACCTGCACACACAGATATCCCCCTAAAATAGCTATAACTAAAAACAAACTAAAAATTACTTCCAAAACTATTCAGCTTTGATATTAATGAGTTTTTTGGGTTCATTGAGAACATGGTTGTTGTTCAATAATAAAATTAATCCTCAAAAATACAACTTGCCTAATAATTCTGCACTCCCTGTATATATATATATATATATATATATATAGTATCTTCCATAGTCACGTTGATTGGAGTAGCCATGTTAATACCAGCACTATGGAGGACTACAATGGAAGAAAAAAGAACACAGTCTTTACACCTGCACCAGGACGCAACACAAAATTGGACAGCTATATTGAAAGCTTCCGGTTGAGAACTGCATCTCTGCTCAACACACAGCAGAAAAAAATAATGTATAACCTCTCACACTTAGAAAAAAACGCTATAAAAAACTTAAGAAATAATGAAAACATTACCATTAAGCCTGCGGACAAGGGAGGAGCAGTGGTGATCATGAATACACAGGACTACATCACAGAGGGAAATAGACAATTATCAGATCAAACTTATTACAAAAAACTAGAAAAGGACCCCACCCAGGAATACACTTTGCAACTTAGAAAACTAATTAAAACATTCCCTAAACACACGCAACATAAACTGGACAAACTGGTGCCCTCTAACCCAAGCATAGGGACATTCTACATGCTCCCAAAAATCCACAAACCAGGGAACCCAGGAAGACCAATAATAACAGGCATGGACACTCTGACTGAGCAACTATCGGGCCTAGTGGAGAATATTCTTAAGCCCTTAGTTATTAACACCACTAGCTTTATAAAAGACACCACTGATTTTCTTAACAAAATCAGCCAGATAACAGAATTGCCAGAGGATACTATACTTGTGACAATGGATGTGGAATCCCTGTACAGCAATATTCCACATAAAGATGGTATTGATGCCTGCTTAAACTTTCTTTCCTGCAACAGCCTTAACCAGACATATAGTGCTTCTACAGTCAGTAAACTTACAGAATTTATACTTACTCACAATTATTTCATCTTCAACCACTCCATCTACTTACAAATCATGGGAACAGCCATGGGCACCAAAATGGCACCACAGTACGCAAACCTCTTCATGGCTGACTTAGAACAGAGATTCCTAGCCACTCACCCTCACAAACCATTCAAATACTTTCGCTACATCGATGATATTTTCATCATATGGACAGAAGGAGAAAAAAACCTTGAACATTTTCATAAATCATTTAATCTATTTCATGCATCAATCAAGCTTAAAATGAACTTTTCTAGAGACTGTGTCAACTTCCTGGATACAACAATATCCATCACAAATGGCAAACTGCACTCATCTGTATACAGGAAACCAACAGATAGATGCAGCTACCTCCACAGCTCCAGCTCCCACCCCAATCACATTAAAAAATCCATAATCTACAGTCAGGCTACAAGATACCACAGAATTTGTTCAGATACCAAGGACCGTGACAAACACCTCATCACATTGTCCCAATCATTCAGAGAAAAAGGTTACAAAACAAGGATTATAAATAAAAAAATTAACTCTGCCCTCAATACCCCACGTGAACACTTACTACAATACAGGGAGAAGAAAAACATATCACGTATCCCACTAGTAGTCAAATACAACCCTGCTGTGGAAGGGATACGAAAAATCATAAAAGACTTACAGCCACTACTCTTAGAGGATCCCACACTCAAAAAAATCTTTCCAAAACCCCCAATCCTGGCATACAGACAAGCACCTAACCTAAAGCAGAAACTGGTACATAGGAAGCTACCCCTTGAGAAAAAGAACACTCAGAATGGAACCAAGTGCTGCTATAAAGCTCGCTGCAAACTGTGTCAACACGTTTGTGAAAGCAGCACAGTAAATCACAATAATAAATCTTACAACATTAAAGGGGCATATTCATGTATATCTGCAAATGTGGTATACATGATACATTGCACTGCATGTGAAATGGGATGCTATATTGGAGAAACAAGCCAAAAACTGCACCTTTGAATGAACTTACACAGACACTCAATCAAAAACCACTGTGAAACAAAATACTGCACCCCTGTTGGTCACCATTTCACCCAACCTGACCACTCCATCCAAAACCTCAAAATCAAAATTCTCAGAGGCAACTTCAATAACACCATGGAAAGAAAAACCTTTGAAATGAAAATGATAATGCACTTCAACCTGTTTAATTCTGGACTAAATGTGGACTCTGGATTCTTAACACATTATCAAAATTTTTTGTAATGTACTTTCATTTAGTCAATTACATTGTATATTCCACATTCTTTATACATAGGTACACAGGTAAGCCTATGTCCACACTTTTGTCTTTTCTTAACTTTTGTATTCCCCCTGTATATACAATTTCACATCTCTATAGATATTGATTCAATGTTGATATATAACTTTATGTCAGTATATGCTCTATGTAAAGCTATATATTTCCCCTGTCTGTTCTCCTACACTGGACACTGTCTGCCTGTTACCTAAGCCCCCCTCATGATTTTTACGACACCTCCTCCTCTCCCTGCACTGTCTTCTTAGCTATTCTGTGTTTTAAGATACAATCTGTAAATTCCATTGAATTGGTTAGTATTGCTTCAGACTTGATAAAGGAAGGAACTCTTCCGAAAGCTTGTCATCTTATAAATGTATAGTTAGTCCAATAAAAAAAGTATCATTGCTCAATGCAATACTCTTGTTATTTTGATATCTATATATATATATATATATATATATATATATACACACACACAAAGCCACTAGGGGAATTCTCTCATATAAAAGAAGTGCAAAAGAAGTCCAATACAAAAAAAACAAAACAGGTAGCTGGTGTTCTAATCTTCAAATTCTGTGTCTTGCCCAGACAGCTCTTTGTCAAAGGGTTATCCACCTCTCTGAAGAAAAGGATCTACAAAAGAACAGCAGCAGAAAGACACCAGATGGCCGAGTCATTACACAGGGGTAACAATAGGTAGAATACAACTCACATATGTAGAGCAACTAGTGGGTGCTTACTAAGTATACTGGAACTTCACAGTTGTCCAGCTAACTGTAACCAGGTGTACCCGGGTCTAATAGGATGATGGTGACAATAAGATCAGTATGTGAAAAACTCCTATAGAAGGAAAAGCAAATAGCTACATGGTGCAGCACAACTCAATGGTAATATAAAAGGAAAAGAAACATATCACAGGTGCACCACCAGGTACATCACAGCCACCCAGGCTGTATCAGGAATCATAGTTTGGACCAATCCAAAAGTACAAAAATCCATTGACAGGGTAAGCAAGTGTATGTAAAAACTAAAATTTATTAAAATAGCAGCATAGCATTTCGCAGCCAAACTACAGCTTAAAATTGTTGTGCTGATTAAAAAATAAAAAACTGGCATTTGTTATACTAGTTGAGTATCTGGAGCATCAGCTATTGTGGGTTTATTTACAGGTTTAAGATAGCCAGAAACGAAGAACTTTCTTCTGAAACTCATCAGTCAATTATTGTTCTGAGAAATGAAGGCTACTCCATGTGAGAAATTGCTAAGAAACTGAAAACATTGTACAACACTGTGTACTACTCTCTTCACAGAACATCGCACACTGGCTCTAACCAGAAAGAGGAATGTGAGGCCCGGTTCATAACTGAGCAAGAGGAAAAATACAGTTGAGTGTTTAGTTTTAGAAACAGATGCCTCACTGGTCCTCAACTGGCAGCTTCATTAAATAGTACCCACAAAACACCAGTCACAACGTCAACAGTGAAGAGACGACTCCAGGATGCTGGCTTTCTATGCAGAGTTGCAAATGAAAAATCCATATCTCAGAACGGCCAATAAAAAGAAAAGATTAATGGCTTACAGTTCTGCACAAGCAAAAAGGGGTTTACCGTGGGTGTTTGTGCGTGTCATGTTTAGCACTTGTATTACAAGTTGAAAGTAATCATGATCACTTGAGCAAACATTTAAGTTTATGCTCGTCGGAATAGCTTGTCCTCAGAGCTTTGGTTAACTGTTTCGCAAAACAAAAAGTGTTACAAAACATAAAAAAATACTTTTAAAAGTACAGTTACATAATAAAACCATCTTAGAAAAATTATTTTATTTAAAAAGGGCTCAAAGAAATGAGGTCTCATGTCTTAGAGAAAAAGGAAAGCAAAGGGTTTTAAAATGTGTAAAGCTGTATATATATGTATGTGTATATATATATATATATATATATGTGTGTGTGTGTGTGTGTTTGTGTGTACATATGCATTTGTGTATTCATATGTAGACAAAGGAGTCGCCACATAGTGTATCACAATATCACCATTATATAATCAATGTTTAAAATGTGCAATTCTACTCACATTTAATAATCACCAATAAATGGTGATCATAGATGACCCACTGGTGCACACCTCAGGGCAAGGTAAGTAACAAAAATATGCTTTTAAATAGTGTATACAAGTTTAAAAACTTATTAAAAGTAAAATTAAAAAGTACAAACCAACTAGTTTCTTAGCCTCACAGACTGGCTCTTTCATCAGTGTAATATATCTCAAACACAAGAAAACGTTAAGTTTACATACAAATGGTAAAATACATGTGCATTCAATTACAAGAATTAATCACCTAACTAACATTAACACATTCTAAACTATTAGGTATCACTAATTCAATGTTGCTAACCTATACTCATTTTCAATTAAATAGTTAACAATAATGTTTCAATGTTTCTCTATTGAATCATTCACTCCTATTGGATCAAATTGTCACAAATCAGATTTCATGTTGTCAATGTCATCACAAGTTTTCTCAATAGGAACATCTCAAAAGACACACCCAGATCATACATATATTTTCATACAGAGCAAGCTGATCAAACAATAAAGATTTTTTTGTTAGCTATATCACTCAAGATTAATATCATATCAGAAAAAAAGATATAAAACTTTGTATATGAAAAATAATTTCTAATAAATTAAATTAAAAATCAGTTCATCTAGATGGGAATTAAACTTCTAATAGTTTGGCTAAAAAGTATCACAAACCTACCAATAGACTACCAATAGATAGCAATTGCAAAGAAAGGCTCTTGTGTCTTAAAACAAGGTAATCGTCATTTGCAACTCATTCTCAAGTGTTATATCAATAATCCATAAATTTCAAACAAATAAATAAATCTTTAACACATTGTGCTATATGGATCCAGAATTAAAAACAATAATAAATAAAGACAAGCATCTAATGATAAAAAAACTCATTACTAATCATTATATTATTACATCTCTTTGATAAACATAGCAATAGATGACTATGGGAATCATACTCCTTATTAAGCAATCCTAAATTTATATAAAACAGGTAGCCTTACTGTTAGACTATACCAGATGGTCTATTTGCTAAAAAATGTAGGTTAACCCACATTTTTCTCCAAGATTAGATTAAATATAAAAAAGATATCAATCAAATACTGCTAAATCAATATTTTAATATAAACCATCAGGATAGAAGGCATGCATTTAAAAAATCCAATAAGATTCTCTTTCACGTAATTTACAGACTCTCAACTTAAACATTAAACCCTCTATCTGTTCTATAGGCATTATAGTAAACATATTAGTCTTAAACCCATTAGATATTCCTGTATGCCTAGATACAGTATGTGCCAAACTTCCCTTTTTATAATTTATTAAATGTACAGCCCACCTCGTTTTTCTCATTTTCTACAGGTGTGCCAAATATACTGAGCGCCACATTTACATTGTAATAAATGCAAACCTCTATATGGGTTTGTTCAAACTAGAAATCATTTATGAGAGTTATTTTGGGGCTAGTCTGGTCTTCCATGGCAGATTTATTGATGACCTTATTTTTATATGGGATGGCGATTTGTTAAGTATCACTAGATTTATGGAACATCTAAATAATAATACATTTAGCTTAAATTTATCTTTTAAAACTGATGAACAATCTATAGAAGTTTTAGATTTAGAGGCCTATTTAACAACGGTCTGTCGGACCTGATCCGACAGTGCGCCTCAGGTCCGACAGACCTCGCTGAATGCGGAGAGCAATACGTTTTCCGTATTCAGCATTGCCCCAGCAGCTCTTGTGAGCTGATGGTGCAACGCCGCCCCCAGCAGATTTGTGGACAATCGGCCGCCAGCAGGGGGTTGTCAATCAACCCAATCGTACTCAATCGGGTTGATTTGTGGCAAAGTCTGTCCATCTGCTCGGAGCAGGCAGACAGGGTTATGGATCAGCGGTATTTAGACCGCTGCTTCATAACTGCTGTTTCTGGCGAGCCTGTAGGTTAGCCAGAAACATGGGGTGTCAAGCTCCTTACGGAGCTTTATAGATAGGCTCCTTAGTATTAAGTTGGAATATGGAAGGGAAAGTTTGTACTAAGACCTATTTTAAAGAGGTTGATTCCAAAAATTTTTTAGATTTCAAAAGTAATCTCCATAGGAAATGGTTAACAAATATCCCATTTAGTCATTTTAGAATTAGACGCAATTGTTCTAATCCATTTCATTTTGAATCTTTAGTGCTAAAGGAGAGATTTTTGGCTAAAGGTTATCCCATAGGTTTATTGTAGAGTAGTTTAGATAGGGCAAGAAAATTGGATAGGGCTACTGTTTTAAAACCTAAAATTTAGAAAAAAAAGTGGAGTTTAACGAAAGAATGTTATTCATTACTCAATATAATAATCATTCCAAAATTACAGGGATTTAAAAAAAAAATAAAAAAATATTGCAATATTTTGGGGAAAGTTCCTATTTTAAAACAATTATTACCTGATAAACCAAGATGTGTCTTTAGAAGGGCATCAACTATTAAAAACAGACTTCCTTCAAGTAAAGTAGTAACATCTAAACTTAAAAAGAAAAGCATAAACAGAGGAGTATGCACTAAGAAGAATAATAAGTATAAGAATTGGAATCTGTCTAATAAGGTGATGAGATGCAATAGAAAGGAATGTAGTACATGTCCATATCTTATGAAACAATCATCTGAATTTAAGTCTAGTACAAAATATTTCCATTGAAATCTCTGAAGGGGCTGTCGACCTCTGAGGTTGCGTAGGGTGTAAGAAGCAGCGGTCTAATGACCGCTGCTTCTTACATCGCGGGAAGCAGTCTCATCTATGCGAACCTGGCCCGCAAGGGCTCCGGAGCAGCTTTTGCTGCTTTGTACGGGGAGCCCATAGTTTTCTTGTGTGTGAGATGTATTACACTGCCTGACGAAACTGTCAGTCTGTGAGGCTGAGAAACTGGTTGCAGTTTGTACTTTTTAATTTTGACCTTAAGTTGGGCTTTTATTATAGTTTATAAACTTTGACATGCTACTTGGAAGCATATTTGTGTTACTTAGGTTCCCCTGAGGTTTACAACAATGGGTCATCCTGCAGTTGGGAGGTGAGCCAGCTGAACAATTCTGAGAGTTCAGTCTGCCTATGATCACCATTCATTGGTGATTATTTAATGTGACTAGAATTGCACATTTTAACCATAAATACATATTGGTGATATTGTGATACGCTATGTAGCGCCCCCTATGTTCCTTTGTTTTTCTGCAGTTTTGATGATTAAAATATGGTGTCCCATCTTGAGGAGTAGCAGCCTGGAGTGTATCCGTATTTGAAACAAGCCTTATAGGAATTAATTATATGTTTTCAATATACTACAGGGTGAATTGAATTTTCTTTTTGCTTGTTTTTTTGCATTTTCCATACTGTCCCAACTTTTTTGGAATTGGGGTTGTACAATAGAGATAATATTTTTGTGCTCCACTTATAATCTAGACCTAGTTGTTTTATTTAATAATATTATTACAAATCACTGATTGTCTAGGGCTGAGTAGGTCACTCACTTCCAGTTGTTAGAAATATATGAAGAAAATATGAACTAACCTACTAAGGGCAGCACAAACATTTTAAAAAATGTGCCTTATTTTAAATATTGTGCTATAAAATAAATTCAACACATAAATTAGAGAAAATCATGGCATTTTTAGATACAATAGAGAATATTGTTGATACAGATGTTGCATAAAATAAACTTTTTAGAAAAAAGAAATTGTGAAATAGAATGTTTTGTGACTTCCCAGAAAAAAAAAGACGTGCTTCAATGTCACAGTCACCTAGATGCCTCAATGTTACAAACAGTGATGATTTTCTAAATGGCAGAGAAGTTCCGCTCACAAAAAGAACAATTCTGTTTCATAACTATAATAAATGACTGTTCTCAGTGTGCAGATTTGATGCATTTACTATATAGATGTGGTTTAAGATAGTTATTCTGGTAAACTTGTCAATTTCTATATCCACTGCATTGACTAGTTTCTCATTTCATAACTAAATTTGAAGTCATGGGATTTGTGCTTTTTAGAAAGCAAAATTTAGACAAACCTTAAATTTTACTTTTCTTTGGTATTTTACAGCACAATGTGGCACATGAAGAACTCCACTATTTGCGCACCATCAGCTTATCGTGCCATCGACTTAGTGCAGCTGTGCTGATGTTAGCTCGCCCTAGACTATCGCTTGAGTGATAAAAAAGAACTTTGAAATTAAATATGAGAAAAAAAAGTAGCGATATTGTTTCCACTTAAGCAATATTAATGCACAATTGTTATAATATTTTGTGCTCAACTTGAAATCTAAGCCAATATGTTTAATTATGCATCATTTTTAACTTTGTAATTCCCTTTTATTATGTATTTTACCTGCTTTTCCTGTAATTTAACTCTGAAAAATTAAGTGTTTCCTCTTGCCCCAGAGAGACTGGCAATCCTACATGCAGCATAGTGATATAATTGATATCAGCCAGAGCTTGTTTATATCCGTACCCAATTGGCCACAGCAAAGAAAGACAAATATCATTCAAGAGGCATTTCACGGGGTGTGTGCAAAACAGTGTTTTTTCTTTTAGCAAAATTATGGTTCTAAATACTTTTCAAGCATTTCTTTTGCATGCAGATATTTTGTAATGCACTGAATAATTCTGATGCCTAAATAAATTTTTTTTTTAAAAAACAACCAAACTAAGCAGTTCTACATTGTTTTCTGTGTACATTTCCAGGCCGTAGCTTGGAGCCTCTTTTCAGCACTGTGTTCCAGGATGGCAGCTGTTAGTGAAATACACAGGTTTATATATTGTGCTGGGCAAGTGAATGTTTTCTAGACCACAAGTTACCAATTTTGACACAATACACTTAGGGCTCGATGATATAAACTTTGCCTGCTCAAAGCCACTTTTTCTCGCTGACTCTCCCAGGGCTGCCCCGGTGGAATGATCGTAAAAAAGGGGCAGTCTCTGTGAGTGGCGAGATGGCTCCTATTAAAAGTAATGGAGCTTGCTGGATAGGGATACTTCGCTCCTTAGAGCGAAGTTAGCAGGGAAAAAGGGGAGCATATTAAAATTAAAATCCTGCAGCCAATATAACTTACATTATGCTGCTTTCTGCATAGAACATCTTACATTCGTCTATATTATTGTATATATGTGTTTTTCTATTATGGTTATAATTATTTTGAGTGTTCTGAGAAGACGGGATTAGAGAGACATTTTCAAATACGCCCATGGAACGCCCATGTTCATCCCATTTTACGGAGAAAAAAAAAATATGCTTTGTATTTTGTATTTATAACTACAAATTTCTGTGTGATTTATGCACATACAGTGTACTACAATTACGATTTACGCTGTGCATATTTAATTTGATTTATTCCTGTATAAATTACATACAAATTTTACGTTTTTGTTAAAATACAATTTTTGGTGAAGAATTTTGTTACGATTTTTAATGCCCCTTAAAGGGACACTAATCCCAAATTATTTCTTTCATGATTCATATAGCGCATGCAATTTTTAGCAACTTTCTAATTTACTCATATTATAATTTTTTCTTTGTTCTCTTGTTGTGATCAAAAAATGGGCCGGCTTCTAAACTTACATTCTTACTTTTCAAATAAGGATAGCAAGAGAATGAAGAACAATTGATAATAGGAGTAAATTAGAAAGTTGCTTAAAATGACATGCTCTATCTGAATCATGAACAAAAAAAAGTGGGATCAGTGTCCCTTTAACAGCACAATTGTTCCCTGCTTATTTTTGTGTGATTGGTTCAAATATTTGTTTTGTATGATGTTTAAAATACAAATTTAATTGTGCATTTTTCATATGAAAATGCAGTATACACCCCTTAGCAAGACACCCTGTTTTCAGGGTAATAAGTGGCTTTAGATCATTCCACGAGCGAAATAGAAGTACTGGCGAGCCAGCCGAGAGAGCTTTCAATCATCAACCCTAAGACCTAAATAATAGAGTTCAGGGTAGACTTTTAGGTACACTCAGATATGTGTGCAGTCGAATTCTACTTGTGCCTTACACTTTTAAATGTCTAGCCATAACAATTAGTGGGTGATTTTATAGTCTAGCAATAATAAAAATCTGTTCTAGAGTAAATCTGTTTCAACTGACTTAACAGCTGTGAATTTGTTTCATACCCTTTAAAAGCTAACAAGGATAAATAATTTAATGTATTTTGTACTCTGTGAATGAAATGTCTGATTGCTGATGGTTAATTGGCTTAATAGCATTATGACTTAAAAGCAACAGTTGCCAAATTAAACATTTTGCATGAATAAGTAAAATGTTTATTGCACATCAGTACACAATCAAAATTAGTGTTTATTAGTTCTTTTTTTATATATATGTAATCTGCTTTAATAATTTTTTTTTTATTAAAGCCTTTATTCCTACATTAAAAGAAAAAATATGGATGAATTACATTTTTCTTCATTCTCATTTCTTCTTCACATCTATATCTTGCCAAAATGAGTGGAGTGTAAATAGATACTAATCCATCATTTGAAATGAATGCACCAGTTCTGGACATTCCATACCATCTGCAGATCTGTCCTGATGGAAATTAATTATTCTGCTGGAATGACACCATTTGCGACAGCTAAAGGTTGATGTTGCTTACCATGTTATTGTTTTAATAGTTTTTGAAGGCATATACCTTCTGAGTAAATGATGTCCCATGTGATATATCTGTGTAACATGTTATTGATTAAGCGGTATAATTAAATTCTCTTTTAATCCTTCACACGGATGCCAAAGAGACTAAGTAAGGCATAATATGTAATGGTTAAATGTATTCATGGTCGAAAGTGTAGCATCTGTTAGAGAGACACAATGGTACCCTTCACAGAACTAGACGTATAATTGAAGAGACATTTAAATACATAACAGCTGCAGTAAGTTACATAGCAAAATAGTTTGAATAATGCAGTTTTTCCCATAGAACCTTATTTGGCCATAAACTTTATTGTGCTGTACTTTGGAAACATTCATACAAACTTTTAATTTCATATTAACAGACATTAAAAATCCAACAACTTTAATTAGATTTTTTAACAGAAATCTTAAAACTACATTTTAAAAAGATAGTCCAGACAAAATTGGAAACCACATGGATTAATTTAAGTTTTGAATAACCCCTTAAAGACAGGGCCGGATTGGCCTACCAGGATACCAGGAGATTTCCCGGTGGGCTGCAGCAGTTGGGGCTGGGAAGCTACAATTTAAAGGGGAGATTAATGGCTGCAATTGGGTTGTAGGGTGCTTATATAACAACAATCTGGCATTTTTATTTAATGCAAAGTAATATAATTTAATTCTGAAAAAAATATTAGGGAAGGAGTATCCCAGTAATCATCTTTAAGAAAAATGGGGCCTGTGAATTCTACCAACTCAACGGAAAATAGGGCTGGTCTTTATATTTTTTCAGGGCTGCTTTTTATTCCCAGTCCGGCCCTGCTTAAGGACAAGACCATTTTTCGATTTCTTACCGTTAAAGAGACATGAAACCCCAAAAAATTATTGTATGATTCAGATAGAGTATGTCATTTTAAACAACTTTCCAATTTACTTCTATTATTTAATTTGCTTGCTTCTCTTGTTATCCTTTGCTGAAAGGTTAATCTATGACAGCTCAGGAGAAGCAAAGAACCTAGGTTCTAGCTGCTGATTAGTGGCTGCATATACATACCGATTGTCATTGGCTCACCCATGTGTTCAGTTAGAAATCAGTTATGCATTGCTGCTCCAAAAAATGATACCAAGAGAATGAAGCAAATTTGATAATAGAAGTAAATTAAAAAGTTGTTTAAAAGAATCTAAATCATGAAAGAAAATTTCTGGGTTTCATGTCCCTTTAACCCTTTGAGCACTTTCCCACCTGGGTGCTAAGTTTTTTTAATGTTTTTTTTTATTGTTTGAACAATTTTATTTTTAACTTTTTTTTTATTTTTTCAGACCCTTACACTGTTGGAAAGGTGAGGTGATTACCTTTCCAATGGTGGGTCTTGTGGGTCTGTAGCTGCTTAGATGCCTGAGATACAGGCTTCTAAGCAGCATGCCCCCTGCTCCTATACTTAACATTGTTAAGTATAAATAAAGTTGCATGGTGACGTCATCACGTTATTGCGTGTGACGTCACCATGCAAAACGGGAAGCGCCAGCGATGCCTGTCACTATGCAGGCATGATCGCCGGGGTAGGAGCAGATGGGAGCCCCCAGATCTCCCTCAAGGTGGGCGAGTGCTAGTGACGGATCTGACCAGGGCTATTTTTACATTTCTGCAGTGTTTGTGTTTAGCTGTAATTTTCCTCTTACTCATTTACTGTACCCACACATATTATATACCGTTTTTCTTGCTATTAAATGGACTTTCTAAAGATACTATTATTTTCATCATATCATATAATTTACTATAAAAAGATTATAAAATATGATGATAAAATTAAAAAAACACACTTTTTCTAACTTTGACCCCCAAAATCTGTTACACATCTACAACCACCAAAAACCAACCATGCTAAATAGTTTCTACGTTTTGTCCTGAGTTTAGAAACTCACAATGTTTAAATGTTCTTTGCTTTTTTTGCAAGTTATAGGGCAATAAGTACAAGTAGCACTTTGCTATTTCCAAACCATTTTTTTTTCAAAATTTGCATAAATTACATTTTAACACTGATATCTGTCAGGAATCCCTGATTAATCCTTCACATGTATATATATTTTTAGTAGACACCCCAAAGTATTGATCTAGTCCCATTTTGGTATATTTCATGCCACCATTTCACTGCCAAAAGCGATCAAATAAAAAAGATTGTTCACTTTTTTACTAACTTTTTCACAAACTTTAGGTTTCTCACTGAAATTACTTACAAACAGCTTGTCCAATTATGGCACAATGGTTGTAAATGCTTTTCTGGGATCCACTTTGTTCAGAAATAGCAGACATTTATGGCTTTGGCATTGCTTTTTGGTAATTAGAAGGCCGCTAAATGCCGCTGCGCATCACACTTGTATTATGCCCAGCAGCGAAGGGGTTAATTAGGTAGCTTGTAGGGAGCTTGTAGGGTTAATTTTAGCTTTAGTGTAGTGTAGTAGACAACCCAAAGTTTTGATCTACATTTCTATTTTTCTGTAGTGTAGCTGCCCCCCTCAATACCCCCTCCCCCTCTCCCTCTCCCAGATCCATTTTTTAAACATAATTCTCCCTCCCTCTCCCAACACCCGCTCCCATCAAGACCTTAATGCACTTTTTAGTGCAGAAGATTGCGCGCGCACACGCTGATCTCCCGCACGCACCGGGGACTGATCCATCATCTGTCAGGAAGTGATCCAGTGATGGGCCGCCCACTCGCCTCCTTGCAGCTGCTCCCACACACCAATGATGGGCACCATCGCTAGCCAATGCAGAGAGGGTCACAGAGTGGTTCTGTCTGCAACGGTCTTGGAAAAAAGGTATTGTGGTGATGCCTCAATATTGAGGCATCACGGCAATACCTTGAAAGTGTCTGGAAGCGATCAGGATCACTTCCAGCCAATTTAAACCCCTAACGACGTACAGGGTACGTCGCTGGTCTTTAAAGACCAGTTTGTGTGTGACATACCCTGTATGACGTGTGTCGTTAAGGGGATAGAAACATTTTTGTAATATACCTGTATAAGCAAAAATGCTTCTGATCAAATCTATAGATGTTTCAAATGTGTATTTAAGTATGAACCGTGCACCAGCATTTTAAACACAAAACTTGCTCACAGAGCCTAAGGTGCGTGTGCCATCTGGTAATGAACTAATTTGTTAATTGCTGACACAATACAAGTCCCACTTGCGCTCTGAGCAACTGCAGTATTTAAAATGCTGGTGCACTGACAATACCTAGCTATGCTTCACATGCACATGCAGAGATAAATGCTAAGACTAAAACATTGCTAACTGTTACTAGAAGCATTTTTGCTAATACATGTATATTGTAAATATGTTTCTATTCAAAAAGATGTAATTCATCTATGTGCATTTTAATTTTGACCGGAATGTCCCTTTAAGTTCTGTTTTTCAAAACCACTAAGTGAAGAAACAAAATCTGACTGCATATTCAGGTGCCTTTTGACTTACTTCTAAAGCTCTCTGCACACACATAAGTGAAATCAATTTAGTGGCATTATTTCAATGAGTAGGATCATTTCTTTGACATCTCTTAGTTATTGACGTCAAAAGAGGAGTGTTTCTTTCCATCTTTTCAAAATAGTGACAGGCTCCCCTAAAAACAGTACTATTAGGTGTGAACTGCTGCAAGGTCTGAGCCTCTAAACTTTTGTGCAACTCATATACAACTGGTCGACCACTATTGATAAGAAAAGGGTTGTTGATATACAACTGCTTGGCCACTATTAATAATGACAAGATTAGGATCTGTTTTTTTTAGGAATTTATAATATTAGTTTAGGGGATAATGGTATATCAGCATAAATGGTGAAGTGATTAGTGAGTTTGATAACCTGATTTTTATTGTAAGGAAACTGATTATGTGATCATTATTTGATTAGAATGATCCAAATTGAGTTTTATAGCTTAAATGTATTGTAACCATAAAAACCCATACAGAAAACCATTGATTATGGCTTATTAGATGGACTGGAACAGAGTTTGGATGTAGTCTAAATGTGAGGTCTCTAACGGGCTAGATTTAGAGTTTGGCGTTAGCCGTCAAAACCAGTGTGAGAGGCTCCTAACGCTGGTTTTGGGCTACCGCTGGTATTTAGAGTCTTGTAGGTAATGGTCTAATGCTCACTTTCCAGCCGCGACTTTTCCATACTGCAGATCCCCCTACGCCAATTGCGTATCCTATCTTTTCAATGGGATCTTTCTAACGCCGGTATTTAGAGTCTTGGCTGAAGTGAGCGGTAAACCCTCTACCGACAAAACTCCAGCCGCAGAAAAAAGTCAGAAGTTAAGAGCTTTATGGGCTAACGCCGGTTCATAAAGCTCTTAACTACTGTTCTCTAAAGTACACTAACACCCATAAACTACCTGTGTACCCCTAAACCGAGGCCCCCCCACATCGCCGCCACTCTAATAAAAAATTTTAACCCATAATCGGCCGACCGCACACCGCCGCAACCTACATTATCCCTATGTACCCCTAATCTGCTGCCCCTAACACCGCCGACCCCTATATTATAATTATTAACCCCTAATCTGCCGCCACCAACGTCGCTGCTACCTTACCTACAATTATTAACCCCTAATCTGCCGACCGGACCTCACCGCTACTATAATAACGTTATTAACCCCTAATCCGCCTCACTCCCGCCTCAATAACCCTATAATAAATAGTATTAACCACTAATCTGCCCTCCCTAACATCGCCAACACCTAACTTCAAGTATTAACCCCTAATCTGCAGACCGGACCCCACCGCTACTCTAATAAATTTATTAACCCCTAAAGCTAAGTCTAACCCTAACACTAACACCCCCCTAAATGAAATATAACTATTATCTAACTAAATAAATTAACTCTTATTAAAAAAAAAATTTAATCCTATTTAAAGCTAAATACTTACCTGTAAAATAAACCCTAATATAGCTACAATATAAATTATAATTATATTGTAGCTATTTTAGGATTTATATTTATTTTACAGGCAACTTTGTATTTATTTTAACCAGGTACTGGTTATTAACTAGTTATTAACTATTTAATAGCTACATAGTTAAAATAATTACAAAATTACCTGTAAAATAAATCCTAACCTAAGTTACAATTAATCCTAACACTACACTATCAATAAATTAATTAAATAAAATACCTACAAATAAATACAATTACATAAACTAACTCAAGTACAAAAAATAAAAAAAGCTAAGTTACAAAAAATAAAAAAATTAATTACAAACATAATAAAAATATTACAACAATTTTAAGCTAATTACACCTACTCTAAGCCCCCTAATAAAATAACAAAGCCCCCCAAAATAAAAAAATGCCCTACCCTATTCTAAAATACAAATAGAAAAGCTCTTTTACCTTACCAGCCCTTAAAAGGGCCTTTTGCGGGGCATGCCCCAAAGAATTCAGCTCTTTTGCCTGTAAAAAAAAACATACAATACCCCCCCCAACATTACAACCCACCACCCACATACCCCTAATCTAACCCAAACCCCCCTCAAATAAACCTAACACTAATTCCCTGAAGATCTTCCTACCTTATCTTCACCACACCGGGTATCAGCGATCCGTCCAGGCTCCGAAATCTTCATCCAAGCCCAAGATCCATCATCCGGCTGAAGTCTTCTATCAAACGGCAAGAAGAAGTCCAGAAGAGGCTCCAAAGTATTCATCCTATCCGGGCAGAAGAGGAGATCCGGACCGGCAACCATCTTCATCCAAGCGGCATCTTCTATCTTCATCCGATGACGAGCGGATCCATCTTGAAGACCTCCGGCGCGGGTCCATCCTCTTCTTCCGACGTCCTAAGTCCGAATGAAGGTTCCTTTAAATGACGTCATCCAAGATGGCTTCCCTCGAATTCCGATTGGCTGATAGGATTCTATCAGCCAATCGGAATTAAGGTAGGAAAAATATGATTGGCTGATGGAATCAGCCAATCAGATTCAAGTTCAATCCGATTGGCTGATCCAATCAGTCAATCAGATTGAGCTCGCATTCTATTGGCTGATCGGAACAGCCAATAGAATGCAAGCTCAATCTGATTGGCTGATTCAATCAGCCAATCAGATTTTCCCTACCTTAAGTCCGATTGGCTGATAGAATCCTATCAGCCAATCGGAATTCGAGGGACGCCATCTTGGATGACGTCATTTAAAGGAACCTTCATTCGGACTTAGGACGTCGGAAGAAGAGGATGGGGGGCTTTTTTTGCTATTTTATTAGGGGGTTTAGAGTAGGTGTAATTAGCTTAAAATTGTTGTAAAATTTTTATTATGTTTGTAATTAATTTTTTTATTTTTTGTAACTTAGCTTTTTTTATTTTTTGTACTTTAGTTAGTTTATTTAATTGTATTTATTTGTAGGTATTTCATGTAATTAATTTATTGATAGTGTAGTGTTAGATTTAATTGTAGGTATTTTATTTAATTAATTTATTGATAGTGTAGTGTTAGGTTTAATTGTAATTTAGGTTCGGTTTTATTTTACAGGTAATTTTGTAATTATTTTAACTAGGTAGCTATTAAATAGTTATTAACTATTTAATAGCTATTGTACCTGGTTAAAATAAATACAAAGTTGCCTGTAAAATAAATATTAATCCTAAAATAGCTACAATATAATTATAATTTATATTGTAGCTATATTAGGGTTTATTTTACAGGTAAGTATTTAGCTTTAAATAGGAATAATTAATTTAATAAGAGTTAATTTGTTTTGTTAGATAATCATTATATTTAACTTAGTGGGGTGTTAGTGTTAGGGTTAGACTTAGCTTTAGGGGTTAATAAATTTAATAGAGTAGCGGTGAGGTCCGGTCGGCAGATTAGGGGTTAATACTTGAAGTTAGGTGTCGGTGATGTTAGGGAGGGCAGATTAGGGGTTAATAATATTTATTAGAGGGTTATTGAGGCGGGAGTGAGGCAGATTAGGGGTTAATAACTTTATTATAGTAGCGGTGAGGTCCGGTCGGCAGATTAGGGGTTAATAAGTGTAGGTAGGTAGCAGCGACATTGGTGGCGGCAGATTAGGGGTTAGTAAATATAATATGGGGTCGGCGGTGTTAGGGGCAGCAGATTAGGGGTACATAGGGATAACGTAGGTTGCAGCGGTGTGCGGTCGGCAGATTAGGGGTTAAAAAATGTATTTGAGTGGCGGCGATGTGGGGGGCCTCGGTTTAGGGGTACATAGGTAGTTTATGGGTGTTAGTGTACTTTAGAGCACAGTAGTTAAGAGTTTTATGAACCGGCGTTAGCCCATAAAGCTCTTAACTACTGACTTTTTTTCTGCGGCTGGAGTTTTGTCGTTAGATTTCTACCGCTCACTTCAGCCAAGACTCTAAATACCGGCGTTAGAAAGATCCCATTGAAAAGATAGGATACGCAAATGGCGTAGGGGGATCTGCGGTATGGAAAAGTCGCGGCTGCAAAGTGAGCGTTAGACCCTTTCCTGACTGACTTTAAATACCAGCGGTAGCCCAAAACCAGCGTTAGGAGCCTCTAACACTGGTTTTGACGGCTAACGCCAAACTCTAAATCTAGCCGAGCGTTAGCTACGTGGGTTGTTACCGACAAAACTTTAAATCTAGCCGTTTGTCTTTTACAAATGATTTGTTGTTTAATAGATGCGTAGTTGTTAAAATTAAAAAAAAAATCGCCTAGATTTAGAGTTTTGTCGGTAAAAACCCGCGTAGCTAATGCTGCTTTTTTTCCAGCGCACCCTTAAGACAACGCTGGTATTTAGAGTTGTCTGAGTGGCTGCGTTAGGCTCAGAAAAGGGAGCGCTGAGCATAATTTAGCTCCACTTCAACCCTCAATACCAGCGTTGCCTACGGTAGCGGTAAGCTAGAAAAACGTGCTTGTGCACGATATCCCCATAGGAAACAATGGGGCTGAGCTGGCTGCAAAAAAACCTAACACCTGCAAAAAAGCAGCGTTCAGCTCCTAACGCAGCCCCATTGTTTCCTATGGGGAAACACTCTCTAAGTCTGCACCTAACACCCTAACATGAACCCAGAGTCTAAACACTCCTAACCTTACACTTATTAACCCCTAATCTGCTGCCCCCGCTATCGCTGACACCTGCATTATTCTATTAACCTCTAATCTGCCACTCCGGACACCGCCGCAACCTACATTATAGCTATGAACCCCTAATCTGCTGCCCCTAACACCGCCAACACCTATATTATATTTATTAACCCCTAATCTGCCCCCCCAACATTGCCGCTACCTACCTACAATTATTAACCCCTAATCTCCTGCCCGCAACGTCGCCGCTACTTTAATAAATGTATTTACCCCTAAACCTAAGTCTAACCCTAACCCTAAAACCCCCCTAACATAAATATAATTTAAATAAAACTAAATAATATTTCTATAATTAAATAAATTAATCCTATTTAAAACTAAATACTTACCTGTAAAATAAACCCTAATATAGCTACAATATAAATAATAATTATATTGTAGCTATTTTAGGATTTATATTTATTTTACAGGCAACTTTGTATTTATTTTAACTAGGTACAATAGCTATTAAATAGTTATTAACTATTTAATAGCTACCTAGTTAAAATAATTACAAAATTACTTGTAAAATAAATCCTAACCTAAGTTACAATTAAACCTAACACTACACTATCATTAAATTAATTAAATAAATTAACTACAATTACCTACAATTACATTTAATTAAATAAACTAATCTATGATACAACCCCCCCACTAAATTACAGAAAATAAAAAAATATTATAAGAAGTTTAAACTAATTACACCTAATCTAAGCCCCCTAATAAAATAATAAAGCCCCCCCCAAAATAAAAAAATGCCCTACCCTATTCTAAAATACAAAGTAATCAGCTTTTTGAGGGGCATTGCCCCAAAGTAATCAGCTCTTTTACCTGTAAAAAAAATACAACACCCCCCAACATTAAAACCCACCACCCACATACCCCTACTCTAACCCACCCAATCCCCCCTTAAAAAAAACCTAACACTAACCCCCTGAAGATCTCCCTACCTTGAGCCGTCTTCACCCAGCCGAGCCGAATTCTTCATCCAATCCGGGCGATGTGGTCCTCCATCCGGGCGAAGTCTTGATCCAAGCAGCAAAGAAGAGGTCCTCCATCCAGGCGATGTCTTCCTCCAAGCGGCATCTTCTATCTTCTTTCTTCAGGCTCCATCTTCAGACCGCCGACATGGAACATCCACCTTCCCTGATGGACTAACGAGGAATGATGGTTCCTTTAAGGGACATCATCCAAGATGGCGTCCCTCGAATTCTGATTGGCTGAAAGGATTCTATCATCCAATTGGAATTAAGGTAGGAAATATCTGATTCGCTGATTCAATCAGCCAATCGGATTGAGCTCGCATTCTATTGGCTGATTGGAACAGCCAATAGAATGTGAGCTCAATCCAATTGGCTGATTAGATCAGCCAATCGGATTGAACTTCAACCCGATAGTGGCGGCGAGGTCCGGTCGGCAGATTAGGGGTTAATAATTTTAGTTAGGTAGCGGCGACATTGGGGGGGGGCAGATTAGGGGTTAATATATATAATATAGGTGTCGGCGGTGTCCGGTCGGCAGATTAGGGGTTAAAATTTTTTATTAGAGGGTTCGCGATGTGGGGGGGGCCTCGGTTTAGGGGTACATAGGTAGTTTATGGGTGTTAGTGTACTTTATAGCACAGTAGTTAAGAGCTTTATGTTCCGGCGTTAGCCCATAAAGCTCTTAACTACTGACTTTTTTTGGCGGTAGGAGTCTTGTCGGTAGAGGCTCTACCGCTCACTTCTTCCAAGATTCCAAATACCAGCGTTATGCAAATCCCATTGAAAAGATAGGATACTCAATTGACGTAAGGGGATCTGTGGTAGCCTGGAGTCAAGGAAAAGAAAGTGAGTGGTAGACCCTTTCCTGGCTGATACCAGCGAGCGGTAAAAAGCAGCGTTAGGACCCCTTAATGCTGCTTTTGACGGCTAACGCCAAACTCTAAATCTAGCCAAATATATTTCTGATATATTGAAATTAGGTCAAGGAAATAATTTTAGCAAAACTGTTATGTCAGGCAGCAAAATGTATATGTTTTGTCTTCTATGGTTGCCTAGCAACACATGTTTAAATGTTTTGGAGTAAGGTGTCATCATTGTTTGGCACAGACATTTTGCTGCTGAAACATATTTTGCGGTATTTGTAGGTTGGGCATCCTTTTCCAACTAATTTTGCTTTCATGTGTCATGATGTCCATTTCTTAAGTTGAATTCTTACATGTGAAGTTCTGTTTCTCACTTGTTTCTTAACCAGCCTTGTTCCTGACAATTTGTCTGCAGTTCTACCCTTTGCCTGATCTGCCTGGTAATTGACTATCCTTCTCGGATTCTCCTGTTTCATGAAGCCTCCTAAATGTTGAAAGACCTTGTGTTTGACTTGAGTACTCTATTTAGATTCTTCTGTGGATCAGACATTTTGCCAGATTGTAGCCATCCTTGCCTGTTATTCATCATGTGAGTCCTTTTCTGCTTGTGGATCACATTTTGGGTTCTATCCATAGTGTTGGTAAGTGTGTACTCTACTCCCTACTCAGATACCAGGTTCCTTCCTAGACACATAATTTTCTTTCAAGTAGATTATGAGTTGTTTGTTCGTGTTTTAACGCTGAACAAAATGTCATTTCAGCAATAAAACAGCAACTCAGCCATTAGGAGTCTAGACGGTATAGCTGTACTGCAAGTTTTTTAGCCTGTAACGCAATGTCAGTCCCGCACTTGAGAAATTGATGTTTTTTCATGGGATTCCCATAGCGCTGTGGTGAGGCTAAAAAGCTTGCGTTACAGCCTATAACAACACGATCCATACCGCCATCTGAAGAGTAGTATTTATGAGTTTTACGCAACAAAACTGTTACATAAAACTCATAACTAAAGTGTTACAAATACACTACCACTCATAAACTACCTATTAACCCCTAAACCGAGGCCCTCCTGCATTGCAAACACTAAATTAAAGTTATTGACCCCTAATCTGCCGCTCCCGACAACGCCGCTACTAATACAATTTATTAACCCCTATTCCGCAGCTCCCTGACATCGTTGCCACTATATTAAAGTTATTAACCCCTTTTCCCCCACACACCAACATAGCCCACACTATAATACATATATTAACCCCTATTCCACCCCTCCCCGACTTTGCCGTCACTAAATAAAGTTATTAACCCCTAAACCTCTGACCTCCCACATCAATACCAATAAATAAACCTATTAACTCCTAAACTGACAGCCCCCCACGTCGCCAAAAACTAAATTAAACTATTAACCCCTAAACCTAACAACCCCCTAATTTTAAATTAAAATTACAAGATCCCTATCTTAAAATAAAAAAATACCTGTGAAATTAAAAAAACTAAGCTTAAACTATAAATTAAACTAACATTACTATTATATTAAAATTAAAATAACTATCAATTAAATTAATTAAATTACACATTAAAAAAATCTAACCCTACTATAAAAATTAAATCTACAATTACAAAAAATAAAAAATATTAAATTACAAAAAATAAAAAAATACTAAAGTACAAAAAATAACAAATACTAAATTACGAAAAATAACAAACTAAATTATCCAAAATAAAAAATGTTACACCTAATCTAATAGCCCTATCAAAATAAAAAAGCCAATAGGAATGGGAGCTGCTAACATCCTATTGGCTGTTCAAATCAGCCAATAGTATTTAAGCAGCTCTCCTTCCTATTGGCTGATTCGAATATAGATTAGGGTTCTTTTATTTTGGGGTGTTTTTTTTTTTTTTTTAAACGGGGTATTAGAATAGGAATAATTTTCATTATTTTGGATAATTCGCTTGTTATTTTGTGTAATGTTTTTTTTTCATTTTGGGGCGTTTTCTTTTTTTTTAGAATAGCCATTTTTTATTTTTAATGGGTTGCAAAAGAGCTGAATGCCCTTTTAAGGGCAATGCCCATAGGATTTACTTTATTTTTATTTTGTGGGTTTGGGGGGTGGGGGTTTGTATACTGTTAGGGGGTGTTTGGTTTTCTTTTGTAGAAAAAGAGCTGATTTCTTTAGGGCAATGCCCTACAAAAGGCCCTTTTAAGGGCCCTTGGTAGCTTATAGATTAAGGTTTTTTATTTTGGGGTGTTTTTTAAAAAAAACAGGGTATGAAAATAGGAATAATTTTTATTGTTTTGGATAATTTTGTTTGTTATTGTTTGTAATGGTAAGTTTTTTTATTTTTTGTAATTTTAGTATTTTTTAAATTTTTTGTAATGGTAGGTTTTTTAATTTTTGTAATGTTAGGATTTAGTGTAAATCAGCTAAGGTTTTATTTCACAGGTAAGTTTGTATTTATTTTAACTAGATAATTAGTAAATAGTTAATCATTACAGTATTTACTAACTAGTCTACCTAGTTAAAATAAATACAAACTTACCTGTGAAATAAAAATTAAACCTAAGCTAGCTACAATATAACTATTAGTTATAACAAAAATCATAAAAGGAAAACCAAATAATTCCTTGACAAAGCATACCAGCGAAACGTACGTCGGAACTAAACTGTTCTATATTGAGTTTTATCGCGTCTCTACACTAGCCAGGGCACCTGGGGGCTTAGCGCTATTGTCTTGCTACTAAAAAGGTTTTGGTTTCGGCGGTCACACTCCTGCTGATCCATTTACCTCTTTGCAAGTTTGGCGATTTGAAGCATTTGTTACAGCATATCTGCTTTTGTACCCTTACATTGTGGTGTTATCAAGGCTTATGTGACGCTTTTATATATTTTAAAATAAATTTGTATCCAAGTTTTGCCTAGTGTACTGTTTTCCCATCAGTATAAAGTGGGAGTGCGCATATCCTTGAGCTTAGTGGAAAGCTCCAACAAATGTGAGTAGTCATTTGTTACAAAACAACTACTTCCTCAAAGTGCCATTACAGATTCACACTATGTTGCAATTTTCTGTTTCCTTTTTTATGGGATCTCACTGAGGAGGAATGCTAACAAGCTGAAAAACTCATCCAGAGGACACAGACATATCCTTGATTCAGAACTTTATTTGGTTTTCCTTTTATGATTTTTGTTATCACATTTATTTCACATTTTTTTCTTTGTGATATTCGGTATATTTATTGTAATAACTATTAGTTATATTGTAGCTAGCTTAGGTTTTTTTCACAAATAATTTTGTTTTTAGTTTTAAATAGGTATTAATTAGTTAATAATTGTAACTTTAATTTAGCTCTATTTTAATTATGTTAAAGTTAGGGAATGTTAGGTTTAGGGTTAGGGTTACGGTTAGGTTTAGGGTTACAGTTAGGGTTAGGTTTAGTGTTAGGTTTAGGGGTTAATATAGTTTAATTTAGGTTTTTGCAATGTGGGGGGCTGGCGGTTTAGGGGTTAATAGGTTTATTTAGTGGTAGTGATGTGGGAGGCCAGATGTTTAGGGGTTAATAACTTTATTTAGTGGCGGTGATGTCGGGGAGCAGTGGAATAGGGGTTAATAGATTTACTATATTGTGAACCATGTTGGGGTGCGGGGGAATAGGGGTTAGTACATTTAGTATAGTGTCAGCGATATCGGGAGCAGCAGATTAGGGATTAATAGATTATTTTGGTGGCGGCGATATCGGTAACAGCAGATTAGGGGTTATGTAGGTGTCAGCGATGTTGGGGGCAGCAGATTAGGGGTGTTTAGACGTGGGGTTTATGTTAGGGTGTTAGGTTTAAACGTAACTTTTTTTTTCCCCCATAGACATCAACTTTTGTTGCGTTCGTTTTGCACCTTCTATAGCGCAAAACTTGTAATCTAGGTGTCTGTAATTTTAACAAGCTCTTTTTTTTTTTTTAACATACAAAAAAATATATGGATGGTGACCAAATGTAAAATATACCAGCACACACAATGTAACAAATATCTCCCCCAGAAGTAAGAAGCACTCTCTAGGTACAAATTAGCAGTCTCTCAGTTGGCAAACTTCACAAACCTAAACCTGGTACAGCTCTTTCTCTAAGAGGCCTAAGCAGCAGTGATAAACCACTGTAAAAAAAAAAATGGAACATTTTGTTAACACAATACAAGTTGAAAGTGAAGAGTCACTGCGAGAGCAAAAGTTTCCGGAGTACTAACTTTAGGACTTCAGATATTGCGACCAATTTTTTTAAATAAGTATTGGTTATTGCTCATGCACTATCAAATGTGCTTATCCTCAATGTACAGTAGGAATACTTCAAATTCCAAAGATTATTAATTTACATATGTATATGATTATTTTTTTTTTAAATATGCATCTATACACAGACACATATGTATATATATATATATATATATATATATATATATATATATAAATACACAGATACATATAGAAATATTTATTTTAAAGTAAAAAGAACATTTTCTTATATGTGAAGAACATAGGAATTTAAAGTATTTAATGCATTATCTATCTGGACACATGTAATAAATATATACATATATCTCAAAAACCTATATAAGGTCATATATATATATATATATATATATATATATATATATATATATATATATATAAAGAAGAGATCAAGTAGTACAAATATGACTACCAGAGTAAAGACAGGGAATTCAGCACTCTTTTAAAGATATATCAACAATCTCATAAAGAAAATTTAAAAATGTATTAGTGCAAAATAGCAAATGTGGGATCACAGAATTGGAAGAATCAACATGTCACATATAATATATATTTTATTAAATTAATTGTAGTAAAAATATACCATAATACAATTGTGTTTTATATTGTCTGAATTCAAATTCTTAAATTTATCAGAGGTAAGTCATCACAAATTTAAAACACAACACTATAATAATTTATTTTTAAGATTGAGATGTACAATTTCATAGTAAAGCTGCAATGATTTGAAAAACAACCTTCTTGCAAGTAAACAGAAATATTACATTTGATTCCACAGATATTAAAGTGTTCTTTCATATTTTACTTCTATCTATATGGTAATGTCACAAGTAGCACTTATGAACAAGTTCTAGTCCTGCATAGATAAGGCTACTACTTTTCAGGTTGTGTACAATTTATTACAAATGAAATGTCAAACCTGATGGCTTGAACATAGGACCAAACATAGCTGTATTATGTCTGTAATAGATGATTTCAGAGTTAGTGGATTTCTATATGATCTCCAAAAAGATCAAAATGTCATTTAATTAGAAAAAAAAAAAAAACTTTAATCTATCTCCAGTACTTCTGACATGTTTTTAAAGATAGCCGAGACAGTATAGTTAATGGGTACATTATACCCCTGAATACCATTAGGAATGTAAAGAATAAAATTAAAGGGCATTCCTTTGGTGTCGTCCACTTCTTTTTTATGTTTTAGATATCCTCGTTTATCTTCCAAAATGTAGTTTTAAAGGTTACCATCTGCTTCTCTTATACACTAGCTACTGCTCTGATAACATTATTTCCATAGTTATCTTTAAAGTTATAGATTAAACATTTAAACAGTGAAGTTTAATGTGACAAGCTTTGCAAAAGATCTAAAAGCCTCACTAAACATCTTGTAACTACACAAACACGCACTTTTAAATAAATGTGTATATATATATATATATATATATATATATATATATATACTGTATATATATATAATTTTTATTTTATTTATAAAATATTTTACCAGGAAAGATACATTGAGAGTTCTCTCGTTTTCAAGTATGTCTTGGGTACAAAAAACATTGCATTGATACAATGAGGCATATTTAAGAAATGTCTTGTGGACCTGAATGCTCTCCGCACAAGAGCTGCTGGTGCAACGCCGCCCCCTGCAGACTCGCGGACAATGGGCCGCCAGAAGGGAGCTGTCAATCAACCCGATCGTACTCGATCTGGTTGAATTGTTGAGATTCCTGTCCGCCTGCTCTAAGCAGGAGGACAGGGTTATGGATCAGCGGTCTTTGTGAGTCTGAAGACTCGCCAGAAACACGGGCCATCAAGCTCCTTTCGGAGCTTGATAGATAGGCCCCAATAGGTACAATAAATTGCAAAAACAATAATAATACACAATATATGCACAAATATTTAACATAGAACAGGTAGGAAATATATAATCAACCATGACAGGTGCATTCTGTTTTGAGATATTCAGAGAGGCATCTCTTAAAGGATATTAGGCATGGAGAAGGTTTGAAAGTTTGCGGGAGGTCGTTCCATAATAGTGCTGGCTCTGTAGGAAAAGGAGGATCGAGCTGCTTTCTTTTTGTATTGAGGCAAGCTAAATAATGTGCTGGTACTGGATCGGAGGTTATAGGAGGTAGGAATTACCGGTGAGAGCATTCTGCTCAGGTAGAGTGGGAGCTTCCCAGAAAAGCTTTTAAACACAAGGCAGGAAAGATGGAGGGTGCGTCTGGATTCTAGCAACAGACAGTTCTTTTAGCATGTCACAATGGTGGGTCCTGTAGTCACATTGTAGCACAAAGCGGCAGAACGAGTTATACAATGTATTAAGTTTATTAAGGTGGGTTTGTGGTGCAGGTGCATATAATACATCCCCATAATCCACGATTGGCATCAGCATTTGCTGTACAATCTTTTCCTTTACAGTAGGGCTGAGGCAGGATTTGTTTCTGTACAGGGCACATATTTTTGGATAAAGTTTAGATGCCACTTTTTCTATATGGAGGCCAAAAGATAGATTGGGGTCTAACAACATACCCAAGTATTTAAAAGAGTGGACTGCGATCAGTGTGCAATTTGATTTTGTTTTGATGCATAGATGGGAATTTTGTAGTTTGTGTAGTTTAGGTCCCGTTCCAAAGATCATTGTGACAGTTTTGTCAGTGTTTAGGAAGAGTTTGTTTTTTGAGATCCACTTTTCTACCTCTGTGAACTGGTCTTGGAGCACTGCTTCTAGCTGCGGCAGATCGGAATTGTTTGCATAGATTACCGTGTCATCTGCATACATGTGTACAGTTGAGGATTTGCAGACATTAGGCAGATCATTTATAAATAATGTGAATAGTAGGGCTCCGAGAATGGAACCTTGGGGAACACCACACATGACTGGGAGAGGGAGGGAGTCGCTGTCAGAAATGGAGACATACTATGATCGATCCGATACATATGATCGAAACCAGGTTAGCGGACGATCACCAATACCTGAGTTTTTTAGTTTGAGCAGTAGTATGTCATGGTCTACTGTGTCAAAGGCCTTTGCAAAATCAAGGAAAATAGCTCCAGTTAGGTCTCCTTGTTCCATTCCAGTTTGGATGTCGTTGCAAACTTTTAGGAGGGCAGTTGTAGTGGAGTGATTTGTATGAAAACCTGATTGATCAGGGGTCAGATAGTTAGATTGTTGGTAATATTCACATAATTGCATATGGACGCATTTTTCTAAGATTTTTGACAATACTATATATATGTCTCTTGTCACTGGCTCAACCAATGTGTTCATTTACCTCCCAGTAGTGCATTGCTGTTCCTTCAACAAAGGATACAAAGTGAACAAAGATGTACATTGGAAAGATGTTTAAAATTGTATGATCTAAATTATAAAATATTTTTGGGGGGTTTCATATCTATCTATAAATGAACATTAAACTGCTGACTACAACTACAGTAGCATGGTTACTACTTGCAATAATATTGTTTTCCCCCTGTACATGCAGCCCTCTTTAAAGCCATTTTCTTATTTTAACATATTACAGAATCCAGCTGGTGAAGCTCTGCATTTTTTTACTGGGTGCTGCCATTTTGTATTGTTCAAGAACCTGCTGATGATACCTAGGTATCCAACTATAGGGGGTGCTATTATAGAAAATAATTTGTTAATTAGCAATATTTAGTATACAACACATGACAAGTAATTCACAAACATATGACACTTATTGATGGAAACTTAACTGCGTCTTTGACCTAAGCAATGGGACTTAGGCCAATATTCATTAAAGTCCTGAAAACTTCTGTATAATTCTGTTTATGATATCCAGGTGTAATTGATGGTTTAATAATCAAACTTGATGGGCAGCTCCTCTTATATTATACAAAGCAACAAAAGATCTGTGAAAGAGAGGGCACCTCCTAGTGCAATATTGCAAGATAAATGGCACAGATACACAAATGTGAAGATTAAATACTCACAAAAAAAGCAGCACCTATGTGCTGATTGGGACAGGCTGGGGAATCACAGTGACCCAGCTACACTGATCCTGCAGCAGGATGATGAGTTCCAATGTATCCAAACAAAAAATCTGTGAAAAGGAATAACAAAGAGAGGGCGCCTCCTAGTGCAATATTGCAAGATACATGGCACAGATGGACATATGTAAAGATTATATACTCACAAAGGAAGCAGCACCTATCTGCTGATTGAGACAGGCTGGGGAATCACAGTGACCCAGCTACACTGATCCTGCAGCAGGATGATGAATTCCAGTGTATCCAAACAAATAAACAGGATTAGGCTTCCATAAAAAGTAACAATTTATTGTCCAACTGTTAAACGTTCAACGGATATAAACAGGTATACCCCAGTACATAAAAACAAATGTTTTAAAACAGTTGCAACACGTTTCTCAGCCAAACAGGCTGTTTCCTCAGGCATCTCCTGCTGCAGGATCAGTGTAGCTGGCTCACTGTAATTCCCCAGCCTGTCCCAATCAGCACATAGGTGCTGCTTTTTTTGTGAGTACAGGTGGCCCTCGTTTTACAATGGTTCAATTTAAACCGTTTCAGAATAACAACCTTTTTTTCCAGGCATGTGACTGCTATTGAAAAGCATTGTGAAGCAGTGCATTTATTAAAATAGCCAGTAGGTGGAGCTGTCCGCTTGTTTTGCAGCAAAGCCAAGCAAGCTGAAATTAATCAGTTTAACCAGACCTGAGCTATTGAGCAGATTCCAAAGGAATAATATCTTCCTGTCTATAAATCAGTCCAGATTGGAATGCATAGAAAGAACTGTTTGCAGAAAAATGCAAGTGAAGTCTGTGTTGTGTGATTATTTTATTAGGTTTATAATGCTGTTTAGCAAATGTTTTTGTTAATTTTACTTAGTTTAATTATATAGTCTGTATTGTGTGATTATTTTATTAGGTTTATAATGCTGTTTAGCATATAAAGTCTTCATTTCAAAGCTTTAAAAATAATGTATTAGGTGCTACTTATGCCAATTTTGAGAGGGGCCTGGAACCTATCTCCCTCACTTCCCATTGACTTACATTATAAACTGGGTTTCAATTTACAACGGTTTCGATTTACAACCATTCCTTCTGGAACCTAACCCCGGCGTAAACTGAGGGCTACCTGTATTTAATCTTCACATTTGTGTATCTGTGCCATTTATCTTGCAATATTGCACTAGGAGGTGCCCTCTCTTCTTTGTGATTCCTTTTCACAGATCTTCATTTTGTATTGTTGCATCATGTGACAGAAGCAGTGCACTTCCACAGATCTGAGATGTTACCGGCTTTTTTCAGCTGTCCCTTGCTCTTCATTTTAGCTCACATAATAGAGAAAAGAAATCTTACATTGTAGCAGTTTGTTGCACAATTTTAAAGTGAAATAACAAATATAACCTCAATGATGGAGGCAGCCAGTGTGAAGATGCAGAGCTTCACTAACTGATCATTGTAAGGGGTTAAAAGAAGAAAACAACATTGAAGAGAGCTGCAAGCACTGGAGGAAAAACAATAGCATAGTGGGTATTAACCATTCTATTGTAGTTGTACCCAACAGTTTAATGTCCCTTTAAGTAACATGTTCAGCTAGATTCAAAAGATACTCCACATGATTTCAGACACATTTCTCTATAACTTGTATCCAGAGATTGCAAGCTATATGCACACTTTCTTTCAAAAAGAATCGCAACAGAAGTTGGAACCAGCAATTTACATGAATGGGTGTTCCACTCTAGTAGGGGACTCGGTGTTAGATATGAAAAAAAAATTACAATCTTATATATTATATGAAAACCAGTATTTGTGTGTAAAATATATGAAAGTTTTGTATTTGTCGTTCATTTATTTATCATAGAAATATAATAAAAAAGGTGTATTTGCTCCTTTTATGCTACTGATATACATATCAGTCGGTGCTCAGATGAAACTTGGTAGCATAAAACAATAGTTACAGTGGAGTAAACCTGCAAGCAGAAGGATACCTTCTGTATTATAATAGTTGGCCTTGCAGTGGTGTGAGAAATGGAAGTCCGAATTGTTTCCTGCAACAATCTACATGTCTGACAAAAGGCTCATTTCTATTAAGCCGTAATTAGGTTTGCTCGAGGTCGATAAATATGCTGTTGCAAGCAATTTCACTTATTGACTGCTTCCGATGGCACGTTATAACACAATGAAAAAAGAGAGAACAGTAGGGGATTATAAGCAGAGAGATGCTGAAATGGTCTGAAGACATTAAGAATTTAACTATTGACTTACAATACAAAAACACAAAGGAGAATGAACAAATGGGGGAATGGCTTAAATCAATTAAAGATTTAAAAAGGATAAGGAAAAAACAAATTAAAAACAGTGGAATATAGGCATGTACAACTTTTATAAAGAGAATAATGTCATACCGAGGGGGCTTACGCCTCAAGTTATTTCCTTCTTTTAATGATTATAAGCCTGAATTAAAATTAAAATAGGAAGAGGCCCTGACTGAGTGTTCCTTTAAACTTATTGGATACCTAGTTGAACATGAGCTAGACAAACTAACAGAGATTAATGAGGAAATTAAGTGGTGACTTAAAACAATACGAACTTAAAGAGGACTTTCAAAAATCATATAACAAAATTAAAAAGGAAGTTGAAAAGTTTGCTAAATTTATCTCTGACAAAAAAGAAAGAAAAATAGAGATCTAGCTGACTACTCCAATAGGACAGTATATATGTGGGGTCAGAATAGGACAACTGGTTTAGATTCTGACATCATTCTGATCAATTCATTCTGACATTATTCTGATCAAATAAAGACTGTGACAGTACAGATGCAGAAACCTCAGACAGGGAAATTAGACCCAAACCCATTTTGAGGAATAGGATCCAACCCCACTCTAATAGCGGTAGTGTCCCTTTAGGAGGAGAACCTGGAGGGGACAGGGCAAACAGGCCAAGAACAAGGAGATAAGTCTGATTCAATCAGGAGCCGCATCTCAAAAATAAATAGAATCAATAGGTCTGAATATAATCAATCTGTCAGACAAAACACTTTCTGCTACACAAATTTCTGTTCTTAAAAAAAAGGTCTCACTTGTGTACCCACTCCTAACTTTGATAAATTTGAAGCAATCAAGGATGTCCATCAATTTGCACGTAACGTGCTGATCAAAAAATATTTTTCTAATAATTTCGAAACAAGTCCGTTGGATAAGTCTGATTTGCCCGCTATTAACGACTTAGTTACTCTATTAGAGGAATCAAATGGGGCTACCATAGAGGCCAAAGATACTGGTTGGTGTAATATCTTGAAGTTACAATCCCACTTTGTACCTCCTAACAGTACATCTTACAACACTTTAACGCTTCTTAATTTGGTGTATAATGATATAGTGTCTTTAAACTCTAAACAACACATGTTGAGTGATAACTTATCAAAGGGTGAGAAAACAGCACTCAGAGAATTAACTAAATGGACAGATATACAGTTTAAAAAGAGTGATAAAGCTGGTAATATTGTAATTTGGCCGACATCTATGTATATGGATGAGGCAATGATGCAGCTAACCAATAGTAAAAACTATCAACGCCTCTTTGGCAACCCCACTGATAGTTTTTTGAACCAGTACAATAGATTGGTAGGCTCTGCATTTGCAGAAGGTCTTATAGATCAAAAAGAATTTAGATTTTTGGAAATGAAACAACCAAAAGTTGCACAAAAGAAAGTGTATACCGCTGCAGGTGTCCGACAAATGTGAGAGGAAAAAAAAGTCTAAGCCAAATAGAGGTAGCGTGGAGCTGTCTTAATTGAAGCAGAGGACGGATCACATATCCATATACAGAAAAGAAGTAAAGCCGCTACCAAGCAACATAAGAAAAAAAAAACTTTATTTAAAAAATAAAATGACACACATACCAAAACGAGGAGAGCTCTCCTCGTTTTGGTATGTGTGTCATTTTATTTTTTTAATAAAGTTTTTTTTTCTTATAGTGCTTGGTTTCGGCTTTACTTCTTTTCTGTAACCAAAAGTTGCAACCTTCTATCTATTGCCAAAAATACATAAGGATATATCATGTCCACCAGGTAGACCCATTGTGTCAGGCATGGGATCCTTGTCAAACTGTTGTAATTTGTGTTAAGTCACAACTACTTTGTATTCGATGACAGATTCTATCTGCAAGTGTGCGGGACAGCAATGGGCACATCATGTGCCTCCACATATGCCAATATATACCTGGGCTGGTGGGAAGAAACATTAGTCTTTCACAAATCATTAAGACACTTTACACAATATGTATCCCACTGGTCTAGGTCTATAGATGATATCTTCTTTATTTGGAATGGCCCTAAAGACCTACTGCATGAATTTGTTAAAGTGCTTAATATCTACCCTTTTGGGTTGTATTTGACCATTAAGGTCAATGAGGATAATGTAGAGTTGCTTGATTTGACAATACTTAAAGTTGATAATCACCTTGAGACACCTACAGGAAACCAACTGCTACCAATAACATACTAAGTGCTAGCAGCCACCATCATCCCTCTACTATTAGAGGGTTACCTGTGTGGGAATATCTCGGTTTGAGAAGTAATTGTACAACCGTAGAATCATTCCAGGAAGCAGCACAGGACCTAAGAGATAGACTTCTCTTAAGGGGCTACTCAAGAAAGTCCCTAGCTAAAGCATACCACAAAGCACTTTTAAAAAACAGAAAAGAACTACTAATCTTAAAAAAAATGAATGGTAACGCTAATCCCCAAAATCCCCCTCTCAGATTTATCTCCACGTATTCATCACAGAGTGATAGAAAATCAGACATTTTAAATAAACATTGGCATGTCTTAAAAGTGGATGAGCAACTACAATCTATTCTTCCTGAAAGACCCCTTTTTACCTTTCGAAGGGCCAATAACCTCAATGACAGTCTGACCAGAAGTCATTTAGACAGAAACTTCAAGCCACCCCTGCATAAAGGATCAATTGAATGTGGGGGTTGCAAAGTCTGCCAATACATAGGTGAAAAACAAATTATTATTGATAGATTCCAAAATAAATGTACCATCAAGAATCATATAAACTGCAAGAGCACAAATCTAATATACTGTGTGTCATGCAGCTGTAATTTGTTTTATGTAGGCATGACTGGTAGAAGTCTTGGCACAAGAATGACAGAACATCTGAGCAACATTAGAACTGCTCATAAAGATGTTGAATAGGATAAAAAGATCACCAGCATGGCGAGACATTTTCTACAATGCCACAAAGTTGATACCAAGGTCTTCAGATGTTGGGGTCTAGAGAAACGTAGACCGGGGATCAGAGGGGGAGATATTGAATAGCTGCTACTAAAAAAAGAAGCAAGAAGGATTTTTAATTTAAATTCAGTCATACCTCATTGTATGAATAAAATAACAATTACTGGGTTTTCCTTTAATAATCATAACTGTTAGAAGAATATTATAGTAGTCATGTTATGAGTACACCACACTTTATGGTTGATATGATAGTATTAGTAAATTACAGCCTATACTAGTACAAGTAACATTGCAAACTCTCTTTACTTCTAATAGGATTCTTTGGAAGTATTTTAAACGTGCCACAAAATACTTAATAAGGTATAGATTTGTAATAAGCCATTATAAGGTCTTCTTAGAAGTAAGTTTGATAAAGGGTTAATGTACCACACACATCATGGACCTTAACAGTGTAAGACATGTATTTCACTTGTGGCGTCATTTTTAGTCTTTACCTTATTATATCCTATGTTTATATTTGCTAGGATAGTAGACTCTTATTATTGCGGATATGTCAGATCTTAGCAAACTGATCGTATGGTTAATTACGATAGGACCTTATTTGCTACTCAACAATGTCCTTATCTCTGATTGCTAACTGATAGAATATACGTTGTAATATCGTTATACAATTCTTCTTGCTTTGACAAAAATGACATGTAACCTCGATATTAAGTTTGATAGTACAGAATAATATATATTTCAGATGTGACACGGCCAGGTAATTGAAATTTTACTGCCTTTACATTACTATGTCAGTCCCCACTCACTTCAATCAGATGATAGATTGGTCCACACTCCCCCCAGAGCAGATGATGATCAGGATAGGCTCAGGAGGAGGCGTGTGACAGAGACGTTTGATCGTTGGTAGTAGGATTAGCGGCAAGAGGTTTAAAGGGCAGTGTTTGTCACTCGCTCGGTTTGTCTAAAACAAGCAATACATTCACAAAGGCCGACTCACAGCCGAAACGCGTTTGTAGCCTTTTTCTGTGTTAGTCACTCCTGGCCCCTGAAGCCGACGCTTCCTGATATAGGCCAGGAATATAGGGGAGTGACTCACAGTTTTGTTTTTAATGTTAGGTAGTTCGTGGGTGTTGGTTACAGTGTAAATCCCGGTATTAATTAAACTAATAAAGATGGAGTTTTAAACTTATTATTCATTACTCAAGTTTAGTTTGATATTGTAAACTTACTATTACCCTTTATATATAGCAAAAAGTGCTTATAATCCCCTACTGTTCTCTCTTTTTTTCGTTGTATTATTAGAATTAAAGGGGCAACACCGAGTACACCTGAGGATCTAATTTTTTCCTATCTTACACTTTCACAGTGCCAGTATTTTTTCTTTTTTGTTAATACGTTATAACACAACACTGGCTGCCGAAAATAGTTTTGTGTCCCAATGAAAGTATTAGAAGCCATTAAGCGATAACATACAAGGTTTCCAATAAAAGCGCAAATCGTTAATACACGCCCAGTTCAACTAGTTGTAAAAGAGGAAAAAGGAGCTTTTTAAGGCCTAGTTCCCAATGAAATATTTAAACCTGCAAATAATGCAAGTGTTTCAATGTAGAACTAAATTGGTATATGTAATATTTATTGGTGTCCCATGTATGGCAATAGTTGCACTTATGTTCTTATGGAAATATCAGTATGTATTTACATACAATAATATGTGCAAATATAATATAAGCAAATAGCTAATATTATAATTATAATAAAATATAGTGTTTGCTTATAGAAAAAAATAATGCATTTTTAACATCTTTGTTTTAGGACCTAGATAATTAAATTAATCAATTAAAAAAAGCCCAGTATGTGCCTCATATATCATATATGCAGGCCCTTAAGAGGAACATATCTGAAAGAAATGTATTATTAGTCATATGTTCTAATGAGGGGATTTTGCAGAGGCAGTTTGGCCAATAATCACTAAATTACATTACAATTCAATATCCATTTCCCAACCTTTTTCACCCCCTCTCTCCTTATCCAGTACACAAATGCCCATGACAATTTTATCTCAAATTTAATTAAATATTTTCTTTCAAAAGTTAATTGAAATAATTTTATTTAGTGAGAGCTATGTGGTAATATCTCTGCATTTATCCCTAATCTATATTTGCATATACACTGAAATCAGTTGCGAAAACACTGCACGTGTTATGGCTTTTTCACATTTGGGATTGAGTAGCTATTACAACTTATTTTGCGTGTGCGTTAAGCCGCGTAATGCAAACATGCAAATAGATCTTTAGACATGTATATATACTGTAAATATCTATGTATCCATTTGCCTGCCTTTTTTCTAACACCTGAGACCTTATATTGTTGAGTCTTTTTTCTTTAACAAATTTTTATTAGATTGTGTTATTATGAGTGTAGCTGTATTTTTGATGTTTTGGGGAACTTTTATGTTCCGCAAAACAGTTAACCAAAGCTCTGAAGTCGCAGTAATCATTCTATCGCATTTACTTTCAACTTGTACTACCAGGGGTAAGCCTGACGAGCGAAAACGTCCGAAATAAACCACCTAATTGCTCGGGCTCAATCGTTTGCACCCCACTCGTAATCTGGCCCTAAATATATGTTAGCAAATTTCATATACAAATCCTTGAATGACCTATGAGGGCTTTAGGAAGATTGGAACAAGTGCAAAAGCAGAAGAGATAGATGAATGCAGCACTTTCTTACTTAAAGGACATTTATACACTAGATTATTCTTAGCATAAATGTTTTGTAGATGATCCATTTATATAGACTATACAGGTTTTTTTTTTTTTAAAAGTATAGTTTTGCTTATTTTTAAACAACATTACGGTGATTTTCAGACTCCTAACCAAGCCCAATAATTTTAGGAGAATACTAATGTATACCTACCCCAGCTTGCTCCTGTTTGTGTAAAGAGTCTTTTCATATGCAAAGGAAGGGAGAGGGGGGAGTGTCTGCTTTTTTTGCTATAGAACCACTTGCAGTGGGTGTTCCAGCTAACCTTTTCAACAGTGCTAAACTGGGAGCGTTTAAGTTTTTAAAAGGTAAAGGTAAGGTGATCTTCAAGGGGTTAGTGTTAGGTTTTTTTAAGGGGATATTGGGTGGGTTTTAGAGTAGGGTTGGTTGTGTGGGTGGTGGGTTTTAATGTTGGGGGTTTTTGTAATTTTGTTTACAGGTAAAAGAGCTGATTACTTTGGGGCAATGCCCAGCAAAAGGCCCTTTTAAGGGCTATTTGTAATTTAGTGTAGGGTAGAGCTTTTTTTTATTTTGGGGGGCTTTTTTATTTTGTTAGGGGGATTAGAGTAGGTGTAATTAGTTTCAAAATCTTGTAATTATTTTATTATTTTCTGTAATTTAGTGTTTTTTTTCCGTACTTTAGATAATTTTATTTAATTGTAATTAATTGTATTTAGTTTAGTTAATTTATTTAATTATAGTGTAGTGTTAGGTGTTAGTGTAACTTAAATTAGGTTTATTTTACAGGTAAATTTGTACTTATTTTAAATAGGTAGTTATTAAATAGTTAATAACTATTTAATAACTATTCTACCTAGCTAAAATAAATACAAAGTTGCCTGTAAAATAAAAATAAACCCTAAGCTAGTTACAGTGTAACTATTAGTTATATTGTAACTAGCTTAGGGTTTATTTTATAGGTAAGTATTTAGTTTTAAATAGGAATTATTTAGTTAATTGTAGTAATTTTATTTAGATTTATTTAAATTATATTTAAGTTAGGGGGTGTTAGGGTTAGGGTTAGACTTAGGTTTAGGGGTTAATAACTTTATTATAGTGGCGGCGACATTGGGGGCGGCAGATTAGGGGTTAATAAATATAATGTAGGTGTCTGCGATGTTGGGAGCAGCAGATTAGGGGTTCATAAGTATAATGTAGGTGGCGGTGGTGTCCGGAGCGGCAGATTTGGGGTTAATAATATAATGCAGGTGTCGGCGATGTCGGGGGGCGGCAGATTAGGGGCTAATAAGTGTAAGATTAGGGGTGTTTAGACTCGGGGTTCATGTTAGGGTGTTAGGTGTAGACATAAAATTTATTTCCCCATAGGATTCAATGCGGCTGCGTTAGGAGTCGGCTCTCCCCCATTGATTCCTATGGGGAAATTGTGCACAAGCACGTTTTAGCAGCTCACCCCTAACATAAGCAGCGCTGGTATTGAGGTGAGATGTGGAGCTAAATTTTGCTCTACGCACACTTTTTTTGCGGCTAACGCCGGGTTTGTAAATACCCATAATACCAGCACTGTCTGTAAGTGAGTATAAACTACTTGTTAGCACCGCACCCCTGTTAACGCAAAACTCGTAATCTAGGTGCATATTTTTCAAATAAAGATGGTGCAAAGATTATCACTACATACGATCCACTGAGATTACACATTGGAACACCATTGTTACCAGATAAAAATTATTTTCATAATGATGACTTTAATTATTACATTATTAGCATCATTCATATATGTAATTTTCAATGTTAAAATTAGTTTATCTTTTTGATTAAAAAATAAATAATGGGGGGCATGTCCAAGCAGCGGCTCCGTGCAGTCGCATTTTTCTGAGCTCTGGGAGAGTGGGTTATAAGCCGCTAAATATCAACTCACAAGTACGGCATCTGCTAACCAATTGATCATTACACAACTTAATACAACTAGCTTTAGCTGTACGTATGACCCCAGAGCTGGAAACGGACAATTGAGGCCTGTAACAGCGGCGATCTCGCAGGCAACGTCCCCCCCCCCCCCTGGTGACTGACCAGGGCTGAACATCCAGGACCGAACTCAGGATAAACACTTCTTAACATTTTGTTCCTTCATCAACATTACTCTCACTCATTTGTTTTTTCCCTCTTCCTTACCTTCTTGGCAGTGCCTGCCTGTTATATACTTCAAACCTCTGGAAAAGAAAATGGCGGCCTCCATAACAGACACGGAGAGCGACAGCACCCTCACACTGCTAGACCACACTCTGCTTAAAATAGAAGCACTATTCCAGAAATTAATAGACAAGGCTCCGTCAGAGCAAGATCTTCTCTCTCTCATGCAGAAAGCTCCACCTTCTATCTCGGGGCAACCATCACCTTTGCAACCAAAGACCCTGGAGCATGACTTACCTTTTGGGCCCAAGAGGATCGCAGAACTCAGTGGACAGTTGACAGAGGAATTTGATCGATCTGATCCCCTAGGCACGATTACCCTCAAGCCTATAATGCGACATGGGGAAAGCGAGTTTATGGCGACTGCCAAAGAAGAAAAACTCATGGAAAAACTTTTATGTTCCCCACCGAACATCCCGGACTATAAATACTCTGCCCTCTACTCTTGTTGGATACCTGCACAACATACATTACCGATCCGAGCCGCAGAGACTAAACAGACCCATGACAGCATCAAAGTAGTGCGGGGCTATACTTCTAATGCACAGTACTTATGGAACTCTCCTGACATAACAAGAACGCTGAATTCACTCTCTCCAAGAGATTACATGACTGTGTTCAGACCCCCACATGTATTGCAGGTCCCTATGGAGAAACAGATCATTTTCCCAGCAGCATTTGACACTTCATGGCATATGAGGGTGTCAGATATGCTTATAAGTAAAATTCAATATATTAAAATCATATACCCAACTTAAACAAGTCCTAGGGGTTGTGTAGGTAGAGTGTCCAACTGTCAACCATTAACATTTGAAAAAGTAGATGTATTGTACAGCTCTATTTAGATTTTACCTGTACGTTGTTTTCTTTCTTTTTTTTTTTTGTTAAGTAAATTCATAAGGTTCGTTATGCTTAGATGTAGATAGACTGACAGACAACCAGGTAGAGCCCCCACGCAATACTGTTCTTAATATGTGACTCACACTAGCATTGCATTGTTGGAGATAGTGCCTTATAATGCTTCCTATAACAGGACACTTCCTGGCACTTGTGTTATCCTAAATGTATATATTTCTATAAATAGTAATCCCATGGCATTAAAGCACATCGAATATCTTAGTTCAATCTGCTTCTATGCCGCAAGCGGCCGAGGCGGTGGGGGAGGGATCCCTGTATAGAATGTGTATCCACAACTGTTATACAGCTATGAGGATTTGTCATACTTTTCTAGTAGAGCCCAGCTCCGGCTCATTTAACATCTGCATGTGAAACGGGAGAGAGGGTAGTAATTCATCACATCCCTGAAGGTAAAAATAAGCTCATAATTGTAAAGTTGAAGATGTGCCCGCAATTCATATCATCTAATTGAGTTCTGGTTGTCCATAACAGTTTTTGTTATGTTTGTTATTTTTGTTTTAAATATTTGTAAGTTACCCCCAAAATTATCGATTCTGATTCTCCTTTTTTTGTTATGAGATCCAAAAGTGGTCTCTCATACCGGGGTATAAAAGAGTGTTTAGAAGTATTGGTATCCTACAGCGCTGCGTTTGGTGACCTCTTGCTCCTGTCTAATGTGGGTTCCCCAAGTGCCCACTGAGTTAGTAGAATATGAAAGACTAAATAGATAGGAGCGCCAAAAAATAGGCAGGGTCTTATGTGATTGGTAATTGCAGTTTTGATGCTAGACCCTGGGTTAGGGTAGCATATAATATATGCTACCCTAACCCAGGGTCTAGCATCAAAACTGCAATTACCAATCACATAAGACCCTGCCTATTTTTTGGCGCTCCTATCTATAAAAGAGTGTTTGGCATATACAGCCCACACGTCCTGCCTATGAGATCAAGCAATATTCTTAAATCACAGGAAAGACTTTCCTCCATTCATAGCTTATAAATTATGTATCACCGAAGTGAGATCAGCAGCTGGAGGACGCAGATCCAGTGTGTAACAGGCGCAGAGTGAGTCACATGACCGGAGATCGGGTGACGTCAGACGCCGAGGCCCTGGAGCGAGGATTGCAGCTAGCGGCAGATCACAAGGGATTGATCCGAAGTACCTAAGGAGGTGAGCCGCAGTAAACGCTGCTAACTACTGTCAATTATTGCTCTGACTGCTATGAGCTTCATTATCTGTAACAATAATATGGTCTCTTGCCGGGTTGATTTGGAGGATCGAGGTTGATGCTTTTAGTGGACGGTGTCACCGGGAGCGGTATGTTGTCATATATATACACACTAACAAGCAGTTTGTTTATGGTTGTTCACTACTCTCTTGTTTGGCTTGTTAAGTATATTTGACATAAAAAGGAGCGGTGGTCCTTAGATATATTACATTCATGGACACTAGATTTTAGGTGTGGGAGTATAGACTGATATACTTACCTGGTACTTAATAAATAAGTAATTATTCCAAGGCATTATATCTCCATATCCCCCAATTTTGTCCAATAAATTTAATATACGGATTAAAAGGGGTTAAGACAACATGGCTTCCAGTAATTATTATTCATTGCTGTCCCTTGAGGATTTGGATAAAAATAGACCTACATTAAAGGATATCTTCAACCCTGATAATGAAGTAAAAGACATTTCTGATGTTTTCTTCCAAATGGAAAAGGCATTATTAAAAGAGTACCAAATATGGTGGGACAAAAGGCCCCTTGAGAAATATGTTGATTTGAACATGATACCACGAGGCCTTAGACTAAGGAAAAGGCCAACATTTCTTATGGTGGATGATGCCTTTCTCAGGGAATGGAATGATATCCTTACAGAGTGCTCCATTAGACTTATGCATTTGATTATTAGACATAAAGAACAGAAGCTAATTGAAGCCAGGCAATTAATACAACACATACAGAAAGATCTCAATCAGTTTGTAGACCACAGCCATTATGAAAATCTTGATAATCTGCTGAGACAGACTGTAGACAGTATGAAGAAAGACATTGACAAACTTAAATTTCGCAAATTCACTAGAGACACTGAGGATTATACCCTAAATAGAGTTTATTCAAATGGTTCACAACCTAACAGAAGGAACAGACGACAACGTAGACAGAGGAAAGGGGGTGACCCTGAATTAAAGGACAAGAGTGGCCAACAACAGACAACAATGAAAAAACAAGTGACCTTTTCTGACACTGATCCTGAGTCCAACGATGAAGTAGAGATTCAGGACTTTGTGGACTTTATGACCAGTGGACCCTCCTCAGATGAGGGGGAACAGATTAATGACTCTAATGTAGTGTCTTTTTCAGCCTCACAGCCTGCCATATTACCCCCTTCCCTACCTGTTAATACTACTGGTGGTATATTGAAACCAAAGAACAAAACTACACATAGAAATAGATAAGTGAAAGCACTAGACAGTGAGAAGCAGCCTAAACAAAATATACATCAAGACCAATCACAGGTTTTTCACGAGGTAGGGGCAGGACAGGGAGGAGGGGGAGGAAGGGGGAGAGGGACAGTGCCCAAGTTACAAACAACTCAGGGGGAACTACAGTCCCTAGACCAGAGAGAAAGATACACCCTCAGGAGGGGCAGACAGAACAGATACAAAATCTGAAAATAATTAATCTACCCTCAATAGCACTAAGTGATTCAGAATTGGAAGTACTTAACCTTGGCTTAAATTTTGTTCCTTCTACAGATTTTGACATATTTGAAACGCTTCTTGATGTTAATAAGCTTATTCGTAATTTAACATTAAAAAAGTTTTTTGCCACAGAGAATATACAGCAAGAGGATGTGTTAATGCGGGATTGCATAGATAAAACAATAGAGAATGACCATTTTCAGGTTAAAGATGCGGTTGATTTTTTAACACTGTATCAACTGGAACGAGACAGTAACCAATCAATGAATGTGATAAGTTCCCATACAGGCTTTAAGCCGAAGTCAATATTTTACCCCACACAGAGTCGAGGCAGGATCTTAGAACAATTCCATAGAAGGGTGGAGGAGGATCTGGTAAAATTGAAGGCTCAATGTAAAAATACTAAGGAAAATCTTACATTCAAACAGAAAACTGGTCTCAAACAGTTAAGAGAGAGGGATGATATAGTGATTAAAAACTCTGATAAGGGTGGCTCCATAGTAATAATGGATAGATCATCCTATATCAGGGAGGCCCTGAGACAGCTTGAGGACCAAGAGGTATATGTGGTTTTGTCAGGTAATCCTGTATTTGTTTTTCAGAAGGAACTGAGGGACCTTCTAGACAATGGGCTGGAGTTGGGAGTAATTGATCTGGTGACTTTCGAGTATTTGATGGTGGAGGAACCGGTTACTCCGATCTTCCACCATCTGCCGAAGGTGCACAAGTCCATTGAGGATGTCAAAGGACGACCGATAGTGTCCAGGATAGGCTCCTTGTTTGAGAACCTATCGAATTGGGTTGAGACACTTCTCCAGCCCATCGTCTGGAGGCTTCCCTCATACCTCCAAGACACTAAACACTTGCTCAATTTGATTGATGGCTTAGATTGGGAAATGAACTACAGCTGGCTCACCATAGATGTGGTGGGCCTTTATTCGGCCATACCGCACAAAGAAGGGCTGGATGCTGTCAAGTTTCTGCTAGATAGCTTTAGTGAATATGATTGTGATCTTAAGAAATATATTTTGCAGGTGTTGTCATTTTTGCTAACGCATAATTATTTTGAGTTCAATGGACTGTTTTATCTGCAGAGACGTGGGACGGCCATGGGGGCTAAATTTGCCCCAGCCTTCGCCAACCTTTATATGGGTTGGTGGGAGCTGTCCCACGTCTATGCAGATACCAATCCATTTAGGAACTCGATTGTGGCATACAAGCGCTACATTGACGACCTGCTATTGGTCTGGTCTGGCTCTGAAGAAGAGGGTCAACAGTTTGTAGATTATTTAAACATCAACGAAGCAGGTTTACAGTTTACATACGTGTATAATAAAGAGAAGGTGTCTTATTTGGATGTGGAATTGGAAGGAGACAGGCAGGACAATATGGTTAATTCTGCACTTTATGTGAAACCAATTTCGGCTAATGCCCTGCTACACGCCAGGAGTTGTCATCCACGCCATATGAACTATGGTGTGGCTAAGGGACAATTTATTCGGATAAAACGGAATTGTTCTCGAGAAGAGGATTTCCAGGCGGAGAGCAGGGCCTTATGGAAAAGGCTTAAAGCAAGGGGTTACCCTGATGGGCCTATTCGAAAGGCTTTCTTTGAAGTGCAGAGTATACCAAGAGCAGAATTGTTAAAGCCAAAAAATCTACAAAGACAAGAGAGAATGGTGAGATATCTTTTATCACTACATATTCTAATCAATATAGAGAGGTCTGTGAGATAGTTAGGAGAAATTTGCCTATTCTCAAGGCTGATGATGCCCTCAAGGATGTGATAGATAAAGGTTGCCGCTTTGTCTCTAGGAGAAATGTTACTATAGGTAATATGGTCTCACCCAGTGCCCTAAGAAAACCCCCTAAAAAGAGTAGTTGGTTAAGCTGTAAAGGCCACTATAAATGTGGCTTACATAGTTGTACAGCATGCAACCATACTACGGTTGGTAAGGTGTTTCAATCTAACTGCACACAACGGGTATTTGATTGCAATTACTGCACCAACTGTCGCTCTGACTTTGCGATGTATGTCATAACGTGTACCTCATGCAAAAAGCAATATGTGGGGTGCACAACACGTGAGGTCCGAGAACGCATACGTGAGCACCTCAATGACATAGAAAGAGGTAGAATGGCCACTGGTGCGTCTAAGCACTTTATATATGAGCATGACAAAAATATCAGTTCATTTGTTTGGATGATTATTGATTTAGTTAAGAATAAACCTAGAGGAGGAAATAGGATTATGGAATTGTATAAAAAGGAGGCCTTTTGGATTTTTAAAATATATACACAAAGTCCAAATGGCATGAACATCGAAAGTGATTTGATTAACTTTTGGTGTTAATCCTAATTTTCCTCCTCCATTTGTATTTGAATTACTATTTTTTTACTATTTTTGACTGATCATCCTCCATTTGATTGATTTGTTATTATACGAATTTAAAATACCCTTTGAAGATATAAAACAATTAAGCAACTGTTCAGTCTAGTAATGATAATAATACTAATATACTTAGGGTTATATCACTTAAGGTTTAGGAGTGTTACATTGGGATAGCAAGAAGTCATAATTAAATAAGTATATAGTGCATGGGATCCAGTGTATGTATATGGATATGATTAGTCCCCCATAAATTTGATATTGCAATAGGGGTAGATATTCAACAGGACATATATGCATCTATATACAAGGAGATTACTATTACCCCCATATAGGCAAATAGCTCTATGTAACATTTATAATTTGACAACACCCTATCAATAGACGTTTGAGTATATATATTCTTTCTAATATTTCTAAGTTTTTATCTGTAATGTCTTAAATTGGTAATAATAACCTAAAGCCAATGTTGAAACTATCCAAAAACATAGTTTAATGTCACTGAGGAAACGAAAGCATCTTTTTTATTAGTATGGTGTTAGTCAATAAAATTAGCAAGCTCTCAGGGAAGCTATATAGTTAAAGGGATACTAAACCCAAAATTTTTCTTTCATGATTCAGATAGAGCATGCAATTTTAAGCAACTTTCTAATTTACTCCTATTATTAATTTTTCTTCATTCTCATGCTATTTTTATTTGAACAAGCAAGAATGTAAGCTTAAGAGCCAGCCCATTTTTATTTCAACACCTAGATAGCTCTTGCTGATTGGTTACTAAATGTAGCAAACCAATCAGCAAGCTCTACCAAGGCGTTGAACCAAAAATGGGCTGGCTCTTAACCTTCCATTCATGCTTTTTCAAATAGAGATAGCAAGAGAACGAAAAAAATAGATAATAGGAATAAATTGGAAAGTTGCTTAAAATTGCATGCTCTATCTGAATAGTGAAAGAATAAAATTGGGTTTTGTATCCCTTTAATCTGTAATTACTGCAGCACAGACAGCCAATCATGGTAAAGGGAGTGGTATAAGGCCACAGGTTTTACCTTGACCATTAGTTCTATGATTAAGGCCAGCCAAGGCCGAAACATGTCAGACTGAGTCTACCCTAGTTCTGTGCCTTTGTTTTTATGCCTGATGTTTGACTTTTTTTATGGAGAATAAAGAAACAGTTTTTTTACCATATCCGGAGTTTGCTTTTGGTCTGTTAGCTTATAAATTAGCCCATTAGATATGTATTTGCCGTTTTTTTTTTTTAAATGTAAAATATAGTCTTATAATAATTATGGTCTATGGGACGTGTGGGGATACAGCAAAGGAGTATGATTGTACAATTCAATCAGTAACATGCAATGACTGTTTATGTACCTACATTGTGTTTGTATTGATGATTTCTTACTTGCTGTAAAACATTAATTTCTCTAATAAAGCTCTTTGAAAATTAAAAAAAAAAATTAAAAAATAAATAAATAAATAATGACACATTAAAGTATTACGTGTCCTTTAAATAATATTTTTAAAATAAATATTTAACATTATTATGTCTGCTCAAGCAGAGTATACATTTGCAATATTTTGGTATATTAGACAAATAAAATGAGCAACAAATATCAAATAATAACTTCACAAATGTAAAAGTCTTATCTTAAACATGAAGTTCATTACTTTTTCGCAAAGTGTATTGTGCATTGATCCCTGAGTGAGCCTTTGGGCCGAATTATGATAGTTCGAGCGGACATGATCCAATATTGCGGATCATGTCCGCTGCACATCGATAAATGCTGACAGAATACGCTGTCTGCATTTATCATCATTGAACTAGACGTTCTTGTGAACTGCTCGCGCAATACCGCCCCCTGCAGATTTGCGGCCAATGGGCCGCTAGCAGGGGGTGTCAATCAACCTGATCGTATTCGATCGGGTTGATTTCTGTCCGCCGCCTCAGAGCCGGCAGACATGTTATGGAGCAGCGGTCTTTAGACCGCTGCTACGTAACTTGTCTTTCCGGCGAGCCTGAAGGCTCGTCAGAAACACGGGTCATCAAGCTCCGTACGGAGCTTGATAAATATGCCCCTTTGTCTGTTTATATGATGTAAATTAAAATGTATTTATCACCTCTATATCAAAGCAATCACAATCTATGCTACACATATGTCACATGCTAGGTGTACTTTTACAAACGGCATTAAAAACATGACTATAAGCATAAATGCAAGGTATTTGGCCTTATCAACATTAATGAGGACTTGTTCAAAGATTTTCTACAACTGGATAACTCTTAGCGGCTTGTTCTGAAGGATTAACCAACATTTGTTTAAAGATCATCATTTAAAACATTATTTGCACTGTAATGTAAGTTGACTAATGTTAAATATGACATGATTTTTACATTAGTATCCTCAAGTATTCTTATGTGGGATAATATTGTTTAAATAACGACATATACATTTTAAACAATGTAAACATGCATAATGATTGAAGCTGTTGCTGTAAAGCAAATAAACAGCTTTTTAAAATATCTTTAAAAAAACAAAATATTTTTTTTGGTATTAATTAGCAAACATTTTAAAATGATAAATTTGGAATAGGTGTGAGATGGGGGTCACACTTAAAAAAGTGTATTAAAATAAAGTAAAATATTTAAAAATAAAAAGGGATAAAAAGGAACGATAACAGGAAAAAAAACCTCAGGGTCCTGCAGGGAGATGATGGAGGAAGTGAGTGAGGAGGTAGTTTTCGGCCTACATGCCTTTCCACTGCCTTGGTCAGATGGACACATGTGGCATTCAACATGTCCATCTGGCTCTGTTTTCTTCTGAATGCCTGTTGTTGTGGATGAGTCACAATAGTCTTTCCTACTGGGACTGGGAGGGAATATTAGGTCCCATGGAGGGACTTGTGGCAGACTTGGGGTCACTGGCACATATTGTTGGCTGGGCTAAGGGGTGCTCCTCTGTCTTGGGGACTATGAGGATGTCTCTCTCTCTCCAATGTTGGACAAACATTGGTGGGGGTGTTGGCTATTGTGGCCTTGCCATAGGAGGGTGCTGTGGAGGAGCAACCGTAGGCTCTTGCTGCCAGGGTGCCATTTGAGGCAGATGCTGCTGAACTGGTGGTGGCATGTAACAAATATTCTGCATAGTGTGGGCAATATGTTTTTGATCATGAAGAGGCTGCATCTGATGGTGTGGCTGCTGCTGAGGAGGCTGCATCTGATGTTGAGGCTGCTTTTGGGGATGCTTCATCTGATGGTGTGGGTGCTGCAGAGGATGCTGTATCTGTATATGTGCTGAAGAGGTTACTGTGGGTGATGCATGAGCTGCCGGTGCTGATGAGGAGGATGCTGTTGGGGATACCTCATCTTTTGGTGCTCTTCTTCAACATCAAATATGTGATATGTCTTCTCTGATGAGGCTGGAGAAGGGTTAGGAGCATCCTGAACTTCATATACCGTTGGCTGTTGGGGGTCCCAAAAACATCCTCCCCACTAAACTGTGCCACATCATTTGCCTCTTGTGTGGTGGCAGCTTCATACTCAGATTGTGAGCCTGAAGCACATATTAGTAATATGAATGCTTAATCTGAAAAAACATTAGATTTTTGAATGAAAACAATACAAAAGATACTAGCAAACATATAGGCATAAGCCTTTCTGGTACACAGCACCTTCATTTACTTAAACCACTATGCTGGATTTCTGACATTTTTTAATGGATGGATTAAGATTTTGTGTTTTTATAGACAGATTGTTTCTTCATTGTTTCTGTGATAAAATAAAAACAGACATAACCATAAGTGTTGAATCTATATTTTATAAATAAATATTTATTTTATTTATTAAATTATGTCTCTCTTTTTAAGCACATTTTGTGAATAAATATAATATAATGGGAAATATTTTAAAGCATTAGCCTTGCTAGTTTGAGCAGCTAGGTAATACAGAGAGCTTGCTGAACCTATCCATTAAATTTATGTAAAGATACATTTATGATAATGTGCAAATCAGACTTAGCACTGTGTAAAACATTTTCCACAACCAACCTATGCATGCGTTCCCACTGATGTTAAAAAAATATTGATTAAAAACCATATATCATATATGACATTACACTGATTGATTTTATTAATAGATTTACATAAATAAAAACATATATTATATGATATTGAATATTCACCTTAATGAATCTCTGCAGGCGACACTGATGTGTCCATTGTCCCCTTACAGCCTAGGACAGATGCTCCGGAGATGACATTAGTCTGCATCTCCTCCCATCGCTTGTACTGAAAAGGCCTACTTGCAACTCTGATTTTCTCCCATAGCTTGTTGTAGAGACTAGGCTTCAGATTAGGATTTTCAAACTGGGGTGCCGTCTCCAGATAGACCTCAATGAGAGCCTCCTTCACCACCTCAGAATACCTCTCCTCCATAAGCCTGCCCTTTACACTTGAAGGGCCTGCAGATACAGACTATCCCTCCTGTGACTGAGAACCAGCCCTCTCTCCCTCTTCTGTATATGCAGCCAGTGACAGGCCACCAACAGTCCCACCCCTACTTGTCACAGGCTTCTCCACTCTCCTTGCTCTCAGTGTGCCTGCCTGCTTCTGACTCCTCCCACCTCCATTCCACTACCACACTTCCTCCGTCCCTCCTCTCCCCGGATTTGAGGTAGGACGAATCCTACTCGAAAACCTTGGCCCCTAGCTCTACTCATCCTACTTCCTCTCTTCTGCTTTTTGTTTGTTTAAAAATATATGTGTATTTGTATATGTGTGAGGCTGTGTGTGTGTATGTAAACGAATGTGTGTATACTAAATAATGTATGGATGTGTTTGTATGTACTTAGGGGTAGATTTAATAAGCAGCAGATGCTGTTTTCCATGCCTGTAGTTTCCAGCTCGCCGGAAACATAAGTTAAGAAGCAGCGGTTGTAAGAAGGTGGTGGATTGCAATCATCCCAATCCGATAAAATCGTCATGATTGACACCCCCTGCTAGAGATTGGCCATGAAAGAACAGGGGGCTGCATTGCACAATCATTTCACAAGAAATGCTTGAGCAATGTTAAATTATGACAGCCTATGCTGTCGGCATTTAGTGATGTCGGGCGGACATGATTTGCTAAAGCGAATCATGTTCGCCCAGCATTTAATAAATTGACCCCCTAATACAGTGAGGGAAAAAATTATTTAATCCCCTGATGATTTTGTACGTTTGTCCACTAACAAAGAAATGATCAGTCTTTAATTTTAATGGTAGGTTTATTTGAATCCAGAAAAATGCATTTCAAAAGAGTTATAAATTAATTTGCATTTTAATGAGTGAAATAAGTATTTGATCCACTATCAATCAGCAAGATTTCTGGCACCCAGGTGTCTTTTATACAGGTAACAAGCTGAGATTAATGAGCACTCTCTTCAAGGGAGTGCTCCTAATCTTAGCTTGTTAAACTTATAAAAGACACCTGTCCACAAAAGCAATCAATTAATCAGATTCCAAAATCTCCACCATGGCCAAGACCAAAGAGCTGTCCAAGGATGTCAGGAACAAGATTGTAGACCTACACAAGGCAGGAATGGGCTACAAGACCATCACCAAGCAGCTTGGTGAGAAGGTAAAAATAGTTGGTGCGATTATTCGCAAATGGAAAAAACACAATATAACTGTCAATCTCCCTCGGTCTGGGGCTTTATGAAAGATCTCACCTCGTGAAGTTTCGATGATCATGAGAACAGTGAGGAATCAGCCCAGAACTACACGGGAGGATCTTGTCAATGAACTCAAGGCAGCTGGGACCGTAGTCACTGAGAAAACAATTGGTAACACACTACACTGTGAAGGACTGAAATCCTGCAGAGCCTGCAAGGCCCCCCTGCTCAAGAAAGCACATGTACAGGCCCATCTGAAGCTTGCCAATGAACATCTGAATTATTCAGTGGAGAACTGGATGAAAGTGTTGTGGTAAGATGAGACCAAAATCGAGCTCTTTGGCTTCAACTCAACTCGCCATGTTTAGAGGAGGAGGAATGCTGCCTATGACCCCAAGAAAACCATCCCCACCATCAAACATAGAGGTGGAAACATTATGCTTTGGGGGTGTTTTTCTGCTAAGGGGACAGGACAACTTCACCGCTTCAAAGGGATGATGGACGGGGCCATGTACCATCAAATTGTGGGTGAGAACCTCCTTCCCTCAGCCAGGGCATTGAAAATCAGTCGTGAATGGGTATTCCAGCATGAAAATGACCCAAAACACATGGCCAAGGTAACAAAGGAGTGGCTCAAGATAAAGTACCTTAAGGTCCTGGAGTGGCCTAGCCAGTTTTAAGACCTTAATCCCATAGAAAATCTGTGGAGGGAGCTTAAGGTTTGAGTTTCCAAACGTCAGCCTCAAAACCTTAATTACTTGGAGAGGATCTGCAAAGAGAGGAGTCGGACAAAATCCCTTCTGAGATATGTGCAAACCTGGTGGCCAACTACAAGAAACTTCTCTGTGATTTCCAACAAGGGTTTTGCCCCAAGTCATGTTTTGCAAAGGGGTAAAATACTTATTTCACTCATTAAAATGCAAATCAATTTATAACTTTTTTGAAATGTGCTTTTCTGGAATTTTTTGTTGTTATTCTGTCTTTCACTGTTCAAATAAACCAACCATTAAAATTATAGACTGATCATTTCTTTGTCAGTGGGCAAAAGTACTGTATTTTCTGAGGCCTTCAATAAGAATATAAATTTAAAAAAAAACTCTCCAATAACTATCCACAAAACTATCCAACCCAACAAACCTATATACAAAATGAAATAAAAAGTGAGGGCGCTGAAGAAGCAAAAGATACTCTAACAGGAAATACATATAAAGTACAATTTATTAAGAGCACATATTTATGATTTTCAAAATCTATGTAAATATAACAAAAAATCTGACATCTCCGATATAATCTGAGGTACAGATGTTTTAAGCAGATATGGTACAGATTAAAACAAATTAACCATTATATGGTACAAAATGAGGCAATCATAGCTATATCCATCAAAGTAAATCAATGTAACCTATGAACATATATATATATATATATATATATATATATATCTGAAACAGAAGAGGGAGGGGCGCACAGCAGAGAAAAACTCCTGGTGTAGTATGTCTGGACACTTGTTTGATGGTTTACAAAACAGTGACAAATGCAAACTCACGTGTTTCCACCTCAACCATATGAGGTATAGATAAGACTCTGAGTGGCGAATATCCACTAGGGAAGGCAATCAAATCCCCTTGCGTCTGCGACTTGTCTTTCTTTTGGGAAAAGGCTGCAGGTGGACTTGAACGACTCTCATTCCCTCCAAACACTAATATTGGTGTCACTGGAAGAAAAACAAAGGGAGCCCTACACACATAGGACTATACTGGTACATTTAATTCCAATTGGGACTGTCCAGATTCATAGCGCTGTATCACACTGTCTTTATATATATATATATATATATATATATACTTCTTTTTATTTATATATATATATATATATATATATATATATATATATATAATTGGTCAACAACAATAAAGCTAAAAAAAAACTAAAAATAAAAACATTTAAGTTTTTAATTGATGCGTTATGCACACCCTCCATATGAAATGCAAAAAAGAACTCTATGTATTTTAGAAGCCGGCCGGGCTTCCGCCCATATGTGCAAGCAGTCTGTAACTGCATGTAGAAGAATGGGTAGAGTATTAATCCCCAAGGGATTTTTTATATACTCCGTTTGACTCAAAATCACCAAGCACAGGTACAGTACCTTACTCCCAATGGGGTTCATGGGGGTTGTCTCAGGACCTTACCAGTGTACCTTGCAGGTGTCTCACTCAGCGTTCCGCTCAGACATGTGTGGCTGATACGTCATACCAGTCATCTGAGTAAAAAAAAGAAGTGCGGTCCCAAGAACAATCGCCACATCTGCTCTTTAGTGCACAAGGCATGCAGGATGAGTAGAGTAGTTGAGTTGTAATCCGTCTCCAGACAAAGTGCGGAAGCCAATGCGATTACACACAAGTCCCACTACGATGTACTTTTACATACGTGGATAATTTTTTGCAGAGATATGTGAGAAATCTTAGCTCTTATCTCAGAGATTCTACACAGGTTCTGAATATTTTGAACATCATAGAATGGGAAGAAAATATGTTTATAGCCACCTGCGATGTTACATCGTTATACACGATCATAGACCATAAGATGGGCCTGAAAGCGGTAGAAAATTTCCTTAATAAGGATAAACAAATAAAGGAGGAACAGAGTGAGTTTCTATTAGTATAAGCTACATTCTTGAACACAATTATTTTGTGTTCAACGATGAGTTTTACCTTCAGATTGAGGGGATGGCAATGGGCACGAGGTTTGCACCAAGCTATGCAAACTTATTCATGGGAGATTGGGAGGATAATTTCTTCCAGGAAGGTAGCTTTGGTGCAAACCTTGTGCTATACAAGAGATACATCAACAATATTCTTTTAATTTGGAGAGGTCCAGAAATAGAGTTACAAAAATTATTTGAAAATATGAATTCCAACAATAAAGGGCTAAAATTCACATATGACTATAGTAAAAAATCGGTAGTCTTTCTTGATTTGGATATTTTGGTTATTGGGAACAATATTGAAACAAAGACCCACTTTAAGAAGGTGGATTCAAATAGCTACATTCATGCTGATAGCTGCCACCTAAAGAAATGGAAGGTCAATATTCCTTTGGGACAATGTCTTAGAATTAGAAAGAACTGTTCTAGAATGGAAGATTTTGAAAATCAAATAGTAACATTAATAGATACATTTAAAGATAGAGGCTATGAGGATGAAAATATTAGTAAGGCAGTAGGCAGGGCAGGAGACACCAATAGATAATCCCTTCTACTATATAAACAAACTGAGATGCAATAGAAGTACATTTTATAACAGACTATAGCGCAGATCACGGATTAATCAGAAAGATAATTACAAACCACTGGCACTTAGTCAAAGCAGACTCTATTGTGGGCGACAGTTTCATACCAGAACTCAAATTAAAGGGACAGTCTAGTCCAAAATAAACTTTCATTATTTAGATAGGGCATATAATTTTAAACAATTTTTAAATTTACTTCTATCACCAATTTTGCTTTGTTCTCTTGGTATTCTTAGTTGAAAGCTAAACCTAGGGGGTTCATATGCTAATGTCTAAGCCTTTGAAGGCTGCTTTTTATCTCAGGGCATTTCAACAGTTTTTCACCACTAGAGGGTGTTAGTTCATGTGTTTCATATAGCTAACACTGTGCTCATGCATGTGGAGTTCCTAGGAGCCAGCACTGATTGTCTAAAATGCAAGTCTGTCAAAATAACTAAAATAAGGGGTAGTTTGCAGAGGCTTAGATACAAGATAATCACAGAGGTAAAAAGTGTATTAATATAACAGTGTTGGTTATGCAAAACTAGGGAATGGGTAATAGAGGGGTTATCTATCTTTTAAAACAATAAATATTCTGGTGTAGACTGTCCCTTTAATCTTCAGAAAGGTGAAAAGTCTGTATTAACACCAAGTGAACTGAGAAATAATAAGGGAAAGAGCAGGCCTATTTACAAGGATCTCTTTAGGAGTAAAATTGCAGGCTTCTTCCTGTGTTACTCTTGCAAAGCATGCCAACATAGCATAAATAAAAGATCTTTGAATATACCAACTACAGGGGAGGAGTTTGTCATTAGCGATTTCATTAGATGCTCTAGCAAAGGAGTAATATATGTTTTACAATGTACATGCAATTTACTCTACTTTGGTGAAACAAAGAGGAAATTGAGAGATAGGATCAGGGAACATTTGTTGTGTATAGAGAAAAAAGCAGATGATACCCAGCTATATAAACATTTCAAAGAGATTCATAAAGGGAAAACTAGTGACTTAAAATACTGGGGTTTATGTATTGTTAAACCCAATTGGAGAGGAGGGAACATAGACAAATCCCTACTCCTAAAAGAGGCGGAGCTGATCTATAAATATGATACCCTATTTCCTAGAGGCTTAAGATTGAATTCTAATTTTCCTTTAGTTTAAGCCGTGTTGTCCATTTCTATGATTTTTCTTCCTTCTGTGACTTTGGCATATACTATTTAATATGTGCCTTACTTTCTACCTGTATATTCTATATATAATGTATATTGTTCACAATACCAAACTGTTTATATACACTGTGTAATAATAGGCCATGTATAACTAATGTGATACCACCTTAAATGGCTATACGAATATACCACCTTTACAAGGTCTGTTCTCTTTGCTCCACCAATTAGATACACTTGGAGCACTTATAAGTATGGTTTAGGACTGCTTTATTTCATCTTGAAAAAGCCCTCAGGCAGTGAGAACTAGAGCTGCGCATCTTCACCTGTCTCACGATTCGATTCGATTAAGATTATCATCGTAACGATTCGATACGATTTGATTCTACGATGCATCGCGATGCATCACGATTACTGCACTATTTCTGCCCAATTTTTAAATTTTTCAGAAAAAATAATTCAAGCAGTCAAAATATTGAAATAAACTCTTTTTTTATTTTATTAGCTCAAAAAAGGACACTCTTCCTGTGGCAAAGTCTGAACACAGCAGACAACAACAGTTTATAGAACAGTAAATACTAAATGGCAATTGTTGTATTGGTTTGGAAACAATATTATGGCATCAAACTGTAGTTACAGAGTACGTAGTGTAAAAAGTGCAGCCCTCGCAGTGTACTTCTTCAATAAAAGAAAATATTTAAATGTATATTTTATATATACAGTACACTATACACTTGTAAAGAAACATGAACAACAAATAAATGTCTAACCTATCTATGTTGGATTTAATTTAATGGGGGGTAGTTATCAAGCCGTCTAGTTTTCTGACTTCGCCGGCCCAATACGCCCGCCTAAGCTCGCCTACCTTCGCCGCCGCGGACCTGAAAAAATACGCCTAAGTTATCAAATAAAGCTGTCAAAAAGCCGCGGGGCAATGAGCAGCGGACTGTGACAGTTATCACTCATCCGATCTCGCTGCCCTTCGGCTTTTTCCCAGCTTTATTGCTAGCCTGTCACTAAGCACTCACACTAAACTGCACTGTTCTACCCCCTATACAGGCGCCCCCGGAGCCCCCCGCAACTAAATAAAGTTACTAACCCCTAAACCGCCACTCCTAGACCCCGCCGCAACTCTTATAAATGTATTAACCCCTAAACCGCCACTCCTAGACCCCGCCGCAACTCTTATAAATGTATTAACCCCTAAACCGCCGCTCCTAGACCCTGCCGCAACTCTTATAAATGTATTAACCCCTAAACCGCTGCTCCCGGACACCGCTGCCACCTACAGTATACCTAGTAACCCCTATCCTGCCCCCCCTACACCGTCGCCCTCTATTATAAAATTATTAACCCCTATCCTGCTGATCCCGCACCTCTCCGCAACTAAATAAATAGTTTAACCCCTAAACCGCCGCTCCATGAACCCGCCGCAACCTATATTAAACCTATTAACCCCTATCCTGCCCCCCCTACACCGTCGCCACCTATAATACATTTATTAACCCCTAATCTGCCCCCCCTACACCGTTGCCACCTATAATAAATTTATTAAACCCTAATCTGCCCCCCACTACGCCGCCGCCACTGTAATAAAATTATTAACCCCTAAACCTAAGTCTAACCCTAACCCTAACGCCCCCCTAACTTAAATATTAATTAAATAAATCTAAATAAATTAACTCTTATTAACTAAATGAATCCTATTTAAAACTAAATACTTACCTTTAAAATAAACCCTAATATAGCTACAATATAAATAATAATTATATTATAGCTATCTTAGGATTTATATTTATTTTACAGGTAATTTCAATTTATTTTAACCATGTACAATAACTATTAAATAGTTATTAACTATTTAATAGCTTACCTAGCTAAAATAAAGAGAAATGTTCATGTGAAATAAATCCTAACCTAAGTTACAATTACACCTAACACTACACTATACTTTAATAAATTATTCCTATTTAAAAATAAATACTTACCTGTAAAATAAACCCTAAGATAGCTACAATATAATTAATAATTATATTATAGCTATCTTAGGATTTATATTTATTTTACAGGTAACTTTGTATTTATTTTAGCTAGTTAGAATAGTTATTAAATAGTTATTAACTATTTAATAACTACATAGCTAAAAGAAATACAAAATTACCTGTAAAATAAATCCTAACTTAAGTTACAATTAAACCTAATACTACACTATCATTAAATTAATTAAATAAACTACCTACAAATAACTACAATTAAATACAATTACATAAACTAACTAAAGTACAAAAAATAAAAAAAGCTAAGTTACAAAAAATAAAAAAATAAGTTACAAACATGTTAAAAATATTACAACAATTTTAAGCTACTTACACCTAATCTAAGCCCCCTAATAAAATAACAAACCCCCCCAAAATAAAAAAATGCCCTACCCTATTCTAAATTAAATAAATTTCAAAGCTCTTTTACCTTACCAGCCCTTAAAAGGGCCATTTGTGGGGGCATGCCCCAAAGAAAACAGCTCTTTTGCCTGTAAAAGAAAAATACAACCCCCCCCAACATTAAAACCCACCACCCACATACCCCTAATCTAACCCAAACCCCCCTTACAAAAACCTAACACTAATCCCCTGAAGATCATCCTACCTTGAGTCGTCTTCACTCAGCCGAGCCACCGATGGAACTGAAGAGGACATCCGGAGCGGAAGAAGTTAATCCTCCAAGCGGCGCTGAAGAAATCTTCCATCCGATGAAGTCATCATCCAGGCGGCGCTGAAGAAAAGTCTTCGATCCGGCCGATGTCATCTTCAAAGAAGCGCTGAAGAGGTCTTCTATCCGGGCGAAGTCATCTTCCAAGCCGGGTCTTGAATCTTCCTTCCGCCGACGCGGAACCACCTTCTTCACCGACGGACTACGACGAATGACGGCTCCTTTAAGGGACGTCATCCAAGATGGCGTCCCCTCAATTCCGATTGGCTGATAGGATTCTATCAGCCAATCGGAATTAAGGTAGGAAAATCTGATTGGCTGATGGAATCAGCCAATCAGATTCAAGTTCAATCCGATTGGCTGATCCAATCAGCCAATCAGATTGAGCTCGCATTCTATTGGCTGATCGGAACAGCCAATAGAATGCGAGCTCAATCTGATTGGCTGATTCCATCAGCCAATCAGATTTTTCCTACCTTAATTCCGATTGGCTGATAGAATCCTATCAGCCAATCGGAATTGAGGGGACGCCATCTTGGATGACGTCCCTTAAAGGAGCCGTCATTCGTCGTAGTCCGTCGGTGAAGAAGGTGGTTCCGCGTCGGCGGAAGGAAGATTCAAGACCCGGCTTGGAAGATGACTTCGCCCGGATAGAAGACCTCTTCAGCGCCTCTTTGAAGATGACATCGGCCGGATCGAAGACTTCTTCAGCGCCGCCTGGATGATGACTTCATCGGATGGAAGATTTCTTCAGCGCCGCTTGGAGGATTAACTTCTTCCGCTCCGGATGTCCTCTTCAGTTCCATTGGTGGCTCGGCTGAGTGAAGACGACTCAAGGTAGGATGATCTTCAGGGGATTAGTGTTAGGTTTTTGTAAGGGGGGTTTGGGTTAGATTAGGGGTATGTGGGTGGTGGGTTTTAATGTTGGGGGGGGTTGTATTTTTCTTTTACAGGCAAAAGAGCTGAACTTTTTGGGGCATGCCCCCACAAATGGCCCTTTTAAGGGCTGGTAAGGTAAAAGAGCTTTGAAATTTATTTAATTTAGAATAGGGTAGGGATTTTTTTTATTTTGGGGGGGTTTGTTATTTTATTAGGGGGCTTAGATTAGGTGTAAGTAGCTTAAAATTGTTGTAATATTTTTAAAATGTTTGTAACTTATTTTTTTATTTTTTGTAACTTAGCTTTTTTTATTTTTTGTACTTTAGTTAGTTTATGTAATTGTATTTAATTGTAGTTATTTGTAGGTAGTTTATTTAGTTAATTTAATGATAGTGTAGTATTAGGTTTAATTGTAACTTAGGTTAGGATTTATTTTACAGGTAATTTTGTATTTCTTTTAGCTAGGTAGTTATTAAATAGTTAATAACTATTTAATAACTATTCTAACTAGCTAAAATAAATACAAAGTTACCTGTAAAATAAATATAAATCCTAAGATAGCTATAATATAATTATTAATTATATTGTAGCTATCTTAGGGTTTATTTTACAGGTAAGTATTTATTTTTAAATAGGAATAATTTATTTAAGTATAGTGTAGTGTTAGGTGTAATTGTAACTTAGGTTAGGATTTATTTCACAGGTACATTTCTCTTTATTTTAGCTAGGTAAGCTATTAAATAGTTAATAACTATTTAATAGTTATTGTACATGGTTAAAATAAATTGAAAGTTACCTGTAAAATAAATATAAATCCTAAAATAGCTAGAATATAATTATTATTTATATTGTTGCTATATTAGGGTTTATTTTAAAGGTAAGTATTTAGTTTTAAATAGGATTCATTTAGTTAATAAGAGTTAATTTATTTAGATTTATTTAATTAATATTTAAGTTAGGGGGGCGTTAGGGTTAGGGTTAGACTTAGGTTTAGGGGTTAATAATTTTATTACAATGGCGGCGTAGTGGGGGGCAGGATAGGGGTTAATAAATTTATTATAGGTGGCGACGGTGTAGGGGGGGCAGATTAGGGGTTAATAAATTTATTATAGGTGGCGACGGTGTAGGGGGGGCAGATTAGGGGTTAATACATTTAATATAGGTTGCGGCGTGTTCAGGGAGCGGCGGTTTAGGGGTTAATACATTTATTATAGTTGCGGTGGGCTCCCGGAGCGGCGGTTTAGGGGTTAATATGTATAGAGTAGCTTGCAGTGGGCTCCGGGAGCGGCGGTTTAGGGGGTAATAACTTTATTTAGTTGCGCCGGTGTAGGGGGGACAGATTAGTGGTGTTTAGACTCGGGGTACATGTTAGGGTGTTAGGTGTAGACAGCTCCCATAGGAATGAATGGGATGTCTGTCAGCAGCGAACTTGTACTTTCGCTATGGTCAGACTCCCATTGATTCCTATGGGATCTGCCGCCTCCAGGGGTGGCGGATTGAAAACCATGTACGCTGGGCCGTAAAAGTGCCGAGCGTACCTGCTAGATTTTTGATAACTAGCAAAAGTAGTGATAATGTGCCGCACTTGTGTGCGGAACATCTGGAGTGACGTAAGAATCGATCTGTGTCGGACGGAGTCCGGCGGATCGATGCTTACGTCACAAAATTCTACTTTTGCCGGTCTCGAGCCTTTGATAACTAAGGCGAATCAGCCTCGCCACAAATACGCTGCGGAATTCCAGCGTATTTGAGGTTGACGGCTTGATAACTACCTCCCAATGTCTTTACTTACTTAGTAATAATAATAATAGACATTAAATTAAAACCAAAATAGATAGGTTAAGCTTAAGTTACCAACATAATACCTTATTTGTGTGAAAATTGTCCTCAGAAAACAAAACATAAATCCCTTATAGGTACAAAATTACAGGTGCAGTCCACTGTGCCTTCATGACTGTCAATTTGTGGCAAACAAACATCACGTGAAGAATCTGGAACACAACACACAGCACAGAGTGTGCACACAACACACATGTGATTGTGACATATACAATTAGTTTACACAGTTAGAGACTTACAGTAGTACTAGAGAGAGAGACATTTAAAACAAGTAGCATTGAACTGAACTACTATAACTACAGTTTCTTCTTGATGATTATATTATCTTTATGGGATCACAAATATAATTAGTTAGTTATTAGTTACTGTTAAAGCAGTACTACACACAACTGAACAGTGACTGAGTCTGTCACTGAACAGTACACAGCAGTCACACACAAACAAACAATACATAAAAAAGGACACAGACATCAAGGAGTAAATCATGGTGAAGAAAGGGTGGCACGCCACTCACCTGAGGTGTGTGTGCTTTATTTTTGTATTGTGCTGTTGTGTGTGTGTGCTGTACTGTCTGTAGTGTACAGTATATTTGTGATCCAATAAAGATTTACTCAAGGTTTACTCAAGGCTTTTCCTTCCCTTATAGTGGTTTGGCTTCAGTCTCACTCTCTGCACAGTGCACTCATAGACAGTTAGACAGTCACACTCACTAGACACTCAGACACTAGAGACACAGTGGGACACACACACAAACAAAAACATTCAAAGGCACCACAGCCAGTCAGCCACAGTCACACTCACACTCATAGACACTTAGACACTGGGACAGACACACAATCACATACAAACAAAAGCATTCAAAGGCAGTTAAGACACTCATCTCACACACACTCATAGATAGATACATACAAACTTTTCAAACTGACACTCACTCACTCACAGTCACACTCACACACTCATAAAGACAGTTAGACAGTACACACATTGTTATTGTTAACTGGTTGGTTATATTAGGTTAACCCCTACAGATCTGCCTGGGAGTGGGATGGCATTTGGGATTGGGATCATAAACAAAAACATATGATATCTTTCTTAAAGGGTCTATTTAAAATAGACAATGTTTAGTGTGAATAATATTAATAATCCCTTATGCACTATGCACTCACTGCATTGCAAACAATACAGGGGTGTGCTGTAAACAATAGCACAACATCTACAAAACAGAGCACTTCCTGATTGGCAAACATCACAGTAACACTAGAAGTAGTAATAGATATTATACAACAAGTAGCATTGAACTACTAGATTTACTAACTTTGATTATCTTTATGGGATCACAAATATATTGTTACACAACACACACACAGTCACAGTCACACACAGTCAAACAATACCAAAAAAACCACACATCATAAAAAGAGTGAATCATGGTGAAGGGTGACACTGACACGCACACATGAGGTGTGTGCAGTTGTGTGTTGTTTCTTTTGTATTGTTTGTGTGTGTGTGTGACTGTGACAGTGAGTGACGTGGTCGGTCGTGTCGTGTAGTGTACTAGTATATTTTGTGATCCAACAAAGATTTACTCAAGGTTTTAAGCTTCATTTTTCAAAAAGCTATAAGCTATATAACAGTAACAAATATAAAATAACTTAACAGTAGTCTGCACTGGGCAGTGGGGCACACAGCACATTCTTCTGGATGTGCCAAAAAACATTAAATATTAATATTATAAACCTGAATCACTACTCAGAATTATGGAATATGTAGGTTTTTCTGTAAGAACACTAGTTGATCCACATGCTCTGGTTTGAGGGTGCTTCTTTTTGCCGTTACCACATCTCCTGCAGTGGAGAAAACCCGCTCTGCAGACACGCTTGTACCTGGGATACACAAGTATCGCTTTGACAAATGAGAGAGGAGGGGAAATATGACCTCATGTACATGCCACCATTTCAAAGGGTCTTCAGTGAGAGGCAGAGATGGGGCTTTACAATATTTCTCTATTTCCTCTTCAGCCTTGGCATAGGGAGTCTTGGGTTCTATTGTACCTTCAGTGTCAGTGAAAGACTGTCCCAGTAAAGTCATGAGCAGCAATGTGGACTTTCTTTTGGGAGGAGAAGGGTTATCCTCCTCGATGGGTGATTCTTCTTCCAGATTTTCTTTTCCCTCAGGCAGTGGCACTTCATCCACGTTTGTCCTCCTAGATGTAACTGTACTAGCACACTCAATCTGTGTTTGAACAAAAGAATAGAAAAAAATAGCATTCATTATTACCTCGAGCAGCCAGCCAGCTAATGCTATGTGTGTGCTCAGAGAGACAGTAATGCATAAATAAATGCATGCAACAGCTCACATCTATTAGGAAGGACTCGGGAGTGGACGGAGGAGGAGGAAAGTTGACTGACTGTGGCGTTTTCGAACTGACTTATATAATAAACCTTGTACTCATTAAACTAGCTACTAATCAAGCTACTGCTAGCTAAGCCTATTTTGTTATGGATAGTATGTTTTATGTTTGTTTTCAATTTATACATTTTTCAAGAAAAATGATGCAATTAAAATTACCTCCAAGGATGCAGCCTCCTCAGTCACTCCTCTGTATATCTCCAATCTCTCCTCCTCTGTGAGAATAAAAGGCAGTCCCTTAAAACGAGGATCCAGGGCAGAGGCTGTATAAAGTATATTCTTCTCTGCCTCACTGCTGTACCTCTTCAGGAGATCTGTTTTGATGGCATTCTTGATCTCATGGATCATGGGTGTGTCTCCCATGGTGTCTGTCATGTTCTGGAGCAGTTGTGCATTTAGAGGGGCAATGAGAGAAACAGTTGGATTGCGCTCTTCTGACATCAGTGTGGTTGCATCTTTCATTGGCTTTAATGCACTCACAGCATCCTCTGCATTTGACACATCTGTTTCGTTGAGAGTGCAGAGATCTGACTCACTTTTTCTGACTTCTGGAGACAACAATGTGGCACAGATTGCAGGTTGCTGTTCTAGGAACCTCTCGACCATGTCATATGAGCTGTTCCACCTTGTTGTCACATCAGTTATCAGCTTATGATTCTTCAGGCCAAGACATTTTTGTTTTTCTTTCAGACAGTGGTTTGCTGTAGTGCTGCGGTGAAAAAATGTTGATATTCGTCGCACTCTGCCTAAAAGCCTGGAGAGCGTGGCCACTTTCAGCACCCGCTGAGATGTGAGATTCAGTGTATGGGCGAAGCATTTTACATGACGGAATTTTCCAACTTGAGCAGCAACAATCATGTTCGACGCATTGTCGGTCACAAGCACTACAGATTTATCGGACAGCTGCCATTCTTCCACGACACGAGACAGTAGCTCCGCCAGATGAGAACCCGTGTGAGACTCATAAACTGCTCTCGTTTGCAGCACATGCAACAAGATCTTCCAGTCCTTGCTAACGTAATGTGCAGTTACTGTTACATAAGACTCCGTTGTGACTGAAGTCCATGAATCACACGTTATTGCGACTCGACTGGCTTGGCTCATTGATGCAATTACCTGAGCTTTTGTTTCGTGGTAGAGTGCAGGTATAACGTTTTCTGTTAAGTAATTGCGTGACGGGATCTTATAACGTGGCTCTAGTGTCTTCAACAGGTTGCGAAACCCAAGGTTTTCCACAACAGAGTAAGGCCGTAGGTCCTTCGCTATGAAAGTTGCCACAGCTTTGGTTATTCTCTTCCCTTTTTCAGAGTTGGGTGGCAAAGTTGACAGCATTGCATCAATTCTTGGCTGATGAGCTTCAGCTAGTCTTGTTATTTCCTTGGCAGCGGCACTGGCGGCAGCGGCAGGGGTTAGCATCTCAGAGTGAAAACGTCTAACGTGATTTCTCAAGTTAGTAGTATTCCCTAGGTATTTAATTTTTGTGTGACAGGCTTTACAAACCGCGTGAGCCTTGTCCAATTCGTGCTTTCCAGTATGTTCATAAAATCCAAAATGTGCCCAGATGCTTGCTTTTAAAATGCTAGGTGCATTTTTTATCTCTCTATCTTTTTTGTCTCCCTCTGTCATTTTAGCATGACATGTACATATGTGACGGATGATGTTGTTGTCAACGTTGAACTCTGTCAGTGTTAAAAAAAAAGAAAAAACACTAAGTTCCAGTTGTCAAAATGTCAAGCCCCAAATGTAAAATCAACAAGTACTAGTAACTTCAACTACTTTGCCAATGCCATACATTTTGCGAACATAAATTTTAAAACAAATTGCATTGCAGGGGACATCACTCACTGACACTGTAAGTTACTGTAATATATTACACACTTAAAGGTGCAATGAAACCCAAACATTTACTTTCATGATTCAGATAGAGAATAAAATTTTAAATAAACATCATAACTAACTTCTATTATTTAATTTGCTTCATACTTCTCAGCTATCGTTTGTTGATGACATATTAGCAATGCATTGCACAGCACACACATTACTTACTATATAATACTTAGTGCACAAGGAGGAGGCTAGGCATTTCAACAAAGGATAAGCAAATTATATAATAGGGAAAGTTGTTTAAAATTGCATGCACTTTCTTGAATCACAAAATGGGTTTTATGGCCTTTAGTTTAGTATGTTTAAAAAATGCAGCTTTTAGCCTTGTTAAGTTTTGTTAACTTATAAAATAAAAACAAGGATTGGGTTCTTCGGATTGGCATCTTTTAAGAGAGCACTCAGAGTCAGCACATGCATGCAATTGCATATTAAATTGCATATCTAAAATTTATTATATTAAAAAAATAAATACTATTATTATATATAAAAAGTGTATATTATTAAAATATTAGAACTTCAGACCAGGCCATCCATCCATTTGAAAAACATGTAGATATAGATAGATACAGATTAGACTAATAGAGACATTAGACAATAATAGTATACTATATTTATTTATAATACATTTTTTATATATGCAATATTATTCAATAATGCAGCAATTAATTATGCATCAGCCTGAGCCTCAGTCAGCTCAGCAGTAGTAGTAGTATATACTACGTTAAGTAAATAAGGCAAGTATTTAATTGTACCCCTTATTGTGTAATAAATGTGTACCCCTTATTGATTTGCTCTTTAAGTAAGTTAATAATTAGTTTACCTATGGCAAGTAGGCAGTTGAGGCAATAGGCATGGCAATGGCAATTATGGCATGGCATTGGCAAAATGTACGACGTTTTGGTAACTAAGCAGTTAGTTAGTCTAATTCTCACCATAGGTCTCCTCCTCTGTCTCCCACAAAATAAAAATGAGCCCGCCGTGTAGCTGTATACCGCCGTGTATACTCGGAGTCGGAATCGTCATCACATTCACCATCATTAATCTCAGGCAACACACTCCTGCTTTGCTCCTACTGCATAACTTCGGCACTTCCAGAGTAGGGATGGGCAAATGTGTAAATTTTCGAATTTCGAATGTAGAACGAATGTTATTACCGAAATTCGAATTCTAAATTCGAATGTCGATAAGAACGAATATTCTTAAAAATTCGAAAATCGAATGTTATTTACAGTTTTCAAATGTCACTTTCGAATTCGAATGTTTATAATTATATCGAATGTCCACATTCGAAATTTCGAATTTAACATTCTATTTAACAAATACTATTCAGAAGTTCAATAGTTCATGTGGTAGGGTGGGAATTTAGTAAATTGATACATAATAGATACAAATATATCATTTCGAATGTTTCCATATAGAATATTGCATAATTCGAATATTACATTCAAAGAAAGCATTACAAATACTATTACAAACATAAATTCGAATTTTTCGAATTCGAATATAAATTCGAATTTTTCGAATTCGAATATTGCATAATTCGAATATTACATTTAAAAGCATTAGAAATACTATTACAATCTAAATTCGAATATTTCGAATTCGAATACACGTATTGCATAATTCGAATATTACATTTAAAGAAAAAGCATTAGAAATACTATTACAATCTAAATTCGAATTTTTCTAATTCGAATATTGCATAATTCGAATATTACATTTAAAGAAAAAGCATTAGAAATACTATTACAATCTAAATTCGAATTTTTCGAATTCGAATATTGCATAATTCAAATATTACATTTAAAGAAAAAGCATTAGAAATACTATTACAATCTAAATTCGAATTTTTCTAATTCGAATATTGCATAATTCGAATATTACATTGAAAGAAAAAGCATTAGAAATACTATTACAATCTAAATTTGAATTTTTCGAATTTGAATATTGCATAATTTGAATATTACATTTAAAAGCATTAGAAATACTATTACAATCTAAATTCGAATTTTTCGAATTCGAATACACGTATTGCATAATTCGAATATTACATTTAAAGAAAAAGCATTAGAAATAATATTACAATCTAAATTCGAATTTTTCGAATTCGAATATTGCATAATTCAAATATTACATTTAAAGAAAAAGCATTAGAAATACTATTACAATCTAAATTCGAATTTTTTGAATTCGAATATTGCATAATTCGAATATTACATTGAAAGAAAAAGCATTAGAAAAACTATTACAATCTAAATTTGAATTTTTCGAATTTGAATATTGCATAATTTGAATATTACATTTAAAAGCATTAGAAATACTATTACAATCTAAATTCGAATTTTTCGAATTCGAATACACGTATTGCATAATTCGAATATTACATTTAAAGAAAAAGCATTAGAAATACTATTACAATCTAAATTCAAATTTTTCGAATTCGAATATTGCATAATTCGAATATTACATTTAAAGAAAAAGCATTAGAAATACTATTACAATCTAAATTCAAATTTTTCGAATTAAAATATTGCATAATTCGAATATTACATTTAAAGAAAAAGCATTAGAAATACTATTACAATCTAAATTTGAATTTTTCGAATTCGAATATTGCATAATTCGAATATTACATTGAATGAAAAAGCATTAGAAATACTATTACAATCTAAATTCAAATTTTTTCGAATTTGAATATTGCATAATTCGAATATTACATTTAAAGAAAAAGCATTAGAAATACTATTACAATCTAAATTCGAATTTTTCGAATTCGAATATTTTCGAATGTAATCGTAAAATTTGAAACCGAACATTCGAAAATCGAATGTTAGAATGTTATGTAAACATTCAAAATTCGATTTGAACGAACGAATGTGTTAAAATTCGTGCCGTTTTTCGAATTTTGCGAAACATTCGCCCATCCCTATTCCAGAGACCGCCCATGGAGCGCCCATGTTGCTTTATTGGGTGACGTGACGTCAGTGACGTCAAAACGATGTACCGCGCACTTTCGCGCACTTTCTGTTACTTGTCCTGGAGGCTGGTCACGTGGGTAACGTTAATCGATTATTGCGTCTCAGCACATCGATGCAGAATCGTTTCATGCCGCATCGCGATGCATCGTCAAAATGATTATTTTTGACAGGCCTAGTGAGAACGCATTGATGTTAGCAGTTCAATATACCTAAGTACTGTAAAAGTACATCGTAGTGGGACTTGTGCGGAATCGCATTGGTTACCGCACTTTGTCTGGAGACGGATCACTACTCAACTACTTTACTCATCCCGTGTGCCTTGTGCACTAAAGAGCAGATATGGTGATTGTTCTTGGGGCCGCACTTCTTTCTTTTACTCAGACAACTGGTATGACGTATCAGCCACACACGTCTGAACAGAACCCAGAGTGAGACACCTGCAAGGTACACTGGTAAGGTCCAGAGATAACCCCCACGATCCCTCTTGGGAGTAAGGTACTGTACCTGTGCTTGGTGATTTTGAGTCAAACGGAGTATACAAAAAAGCCCTTGGGGATTACTACTCTACCCATTCTTCTACACTTAGTCACAGACGGCTTACACATATGGGCGGAAGCCCGACCAGCCTCTAAAAATACAGAGAGTGCTTCTTTTGCATTTCCTACGGAGGGTGTGCACATAGTGATGTCGCGAACCTAAAATTTTCGGTTCGCGAACCGCGGACTCGAACTTATGGTATTGTTCGCGAACCGCGCGAACCGCCATTGAATTCAATAGGCAGGCGAACTTTAAAACCTACAAGGACTCTTTCTGGCCACAATAGTGATGGAAAAGTTGTTTCAAGGGTACTAACACCTGGACTGTTGAATGCTGGAGGGGGATCCCTGGCAAAACTCCCATGGAAAATTACATAGTTGATGCAGAGTCTGCTTTTAAGCCATAATGGGTCTAAATCAACTAACATTCCCAAAGTGGCTGTCTCAAAACATCCCGGACAGAAGATAGATTGATAGATAGGATAGATAGATAGATATACATAGATTGATAGTTAGATAGAATCGATAGAAGAGAAATAGATAGATTTGTTAGATATATAATTACCCTAATAAATTCTAATAATCAAACATGCGTTCTTGGACCCAACTAGCTTGTGTTAATTAGTACTTTTCTTAGCACTTTAATCCCTGTTCCCCCCCCCTGTGACTGTGACAACAATTATGATTGGTGTAAATAGTTGGCTAGACAGCCTGGCACAAAAGGCTGGCAGTGGCAGGCAGGAGGTAAATGAAATTCAATGGCCCTAGGAGACTGAATATTTGCAGTCCAAAAAATTATGTTTTTTTTTTATTTTTTTATTACTGTTACAAGAATTGTGATTGGTGCCACTAATTGGCTACTTGGGCCTGGCAGACAGGCTGGCAGATATGAGTCGTGGATGGTAGGTAGGGCAGCAATTTAACACAGTATGCTGTGTAAGTGACAAAAACACAGGACTGATAGAAAATTAAGTTACATTACACTAGCAAAATATTTTAAAATTTTAGATTTTAATATTAAAATTATGTTAAGAAGTGCAATGCACATATGAGTGGTCGCACTGGCTGGCTGCTACGTAGGGCAGCAGTTATAACAACAGTATGCTGTGTAAGTCAGATAGACAGTTAGACACAGGCCTGATAGAAAATACAATTAGATTACACTAGCATAATGATTTAAAGACTTTTTTTGGGAAATTTTAAGAAAAAGGTTAAGCACATACATATGAGTCGTGGCTGATAGCCTTGGAAGGGCAGCTATTAAAAACAGTAGGCTCTGTATGTCGGATACACACGCGCCTGATAGAAAATACTATTAGATTACACTAGAAAAATGATTGAAATTATTTTTTGGGGGGGGAAATTAAAAAAAGGTTAAACACATATGAGTCGTGGCTCATAGACTAGGGAGGGCAGCAAGTAAACACAGTAGGCTCTCTATGTCAGCAAAACACACAGGCCGGATAGAAAATTATATTAGATTACACTAGCAAACAAATTTAAACTTTTTTTTTTTTTATATTAAAATTAAGGTGAAAGAAAAATAGATATGAGTGCTGGGTGGCTGCCTGGCACAGACCAATTAACCAAAAGACTGAAAAAAAAGAGGTATATTAATGCTGAGTGAGCCTGACAGACACAGGCATGATAGTAAATGTAATTAGATTACACTAGAAAAATATTTTTTTGTGTTTTTTTTTTAAATTAAAAATAATGTTATAAACGGATATTAACACTGCTGGCTGCTGGCTGGCACAGAGCAATGAACCAGAGTATATGCTGTGTGACACTGGCCTGATAGAAAATGAAAAAAAATTACACTAGAAAAATAATTATATTTTTGGGTTAGTTAAATTTAAACTAATGTTGTTAGGGAGATATCAGTGGTGGCAGTAGTCATAGCATATGCTGTGAGCCTTAAACACACAGCTGAAAGCCAGGCAAATGCTAATAAAAAAAAAAAGAAAAAAAAAAAAAAAGGCACGAAATATAGCCCTAAAAAGGGCTTTTTGGGGTGCTGTGCTTGCAGCAGAGATGAGTGGAGTCCTTCTGGACTGTAAATACACTAGCCTAGCTATGTTTTTCCTATTAATGTCAGGAGCAAAAACACAACACGTCCTCTCATTAAAAAAGCAAGGTCGTTATGAGTCTAAAATGGCGGATTCCGAGTAGCTGGGAGTGTCTGTGAGGGAGTGTCTGATGTTGATTGGCTCTAATGTGTCAGGCGGCTGTGACATAAAGGGTCAAAGTTTCCACAATGATGACACATAGGGGCGGATCGAACATCGCCATGTGTTCGCCCACAAACGCGAACGCGAACAACCTATGTTCGCTGTGAACCGTTCGCGGGCGAACAGTTCGGGACATCAATTAAGAACTTTATGTATTTAGTTTTAGGTTTTTTTTTAAGTTTTATTGTTGTCGGACAATTTTATATATATATATATATATATATATATATATATATATATATATATATGTTCATAGGTTACATTGATTTTCTTTGATGCATTTAGCTACAATTGCCTCATTTTGTACCATATAATGGTTATTTTGTTTTAATCTGCACCATATCTCTTTAAGACATCTGTATCTCAGATTAAATATTTTTGCTATACTTACATACACCGAGATTACGAGTTTGGCGTTAGCCTTAAAAAGCAGCGTTGAGAGGTCCCAACGCTGCATTTTACCTAACGCTGGTATTACGAGTCTGACAGATACAGGCTCATCGCTCACTTTTCTTCCGTGACTCGAGGCTACCGCAAATCCCCTTACGTAAATTGCGTATCCTATCTTTTTAATGGGATTTGCCTAATGCTGGTATTACGAGTCTTGGAAGAAGTGAGCAGTAGACCCTCTCCTGTCAAGACTTCTACCGCATTTAAAAGTCAGTAGTTAAGAGTTTTATGGGCTAACGCCGGAACATAAAACTTTTTACTAAAGTGCTACAATGTACACTAACACCCATAAACTACCTATTAACCCCTAAACCGAGGCCCCCACACATCGCAAACACTAAAATAAAATTTTTTAACCCCTAATCTGCCGACCGGACATCGCCACCACCTACATTATACCTATGAACCCCTAATCTGCTGTCCCTAACATCGCCGACACCTACATTATATTTATTAACCCCTAATCTGCTGCCCCCAACGTCGCTGCCACCTACCTACAATTATTAACCCCTAATCTGCCGACCGGACATCGTCGCCACTTTAATAAATGTATTAACCCCTAAACCGCCGCACTCCTGCCTTGCAAACACTAGTTAAATTTTATTAACCCCTAATCTGCCGTCCCTAACATTGCCGACACTTACTTACATTTATAAACCACTAATCTGCCACCCCCAATGTTGCCACTACTATATTCAAGTTATTAACCCCTAAACCTAAGTCTAAACCTAACCCTAACCCCCCTAACTTAAATATAATTTAAATTAAACGAAATACATTTAACATAATTAAATTAATTAATCCTATTTAAAACAAAATACTTATCTATAAAATAAACCCTAAGATAGCTACAATATAACTAATAGTTACATTGTAGCTATTTTAGGATTTATATTTATTTTACAGGCAACTTTGTATTTATTTAACTAGGTACAATAGTTATTATATAGTTATTAACTATTTAATAACTACCTAGCTAAAATAAGTACAAAATTACCTGTAAAATAAATCCTAACCTAAGTTACAATTACACCTAACACTACACTATCATTAAATAAATTACCTAAACTACCTACAATTAATTACAATTAAATTCAATAAACTAAATTACGAAAAAAACAAACACTAAATTACAGAAAATAAAAAAAGAATTACAAGGATTTTAAAATAATTACACCTAATCTAATCCCCCTAATAAAATAACAAAGCCCCCCAAAATAATAAAATTTCCCTACCCTATACTAAATTACAAATAGCCCTTAAAAGTTTTTTTTTTGCGGGGCATTGCCCCAAAGTAATCAGCTCTTTTACCTGTAAAAGAAAAATACAATACCCCCCCAACATTAAAACCCACCACCCACACACCCCTACTCTAAAACCCACCCAATCCCCCCTTAAAAAAAACTAACACTAACCCCCTGAAGATCACCCTACCTTGAGTCGTCTTCATCCAGCCGGGCACAAGTGGTCCTCCATACGGCAGAAGTCTTCATCCGATCGGGGCAGAAGAGGTCCTCCAGATGGCAGAAGTCTTCATCCAAGCGGCATCTTCTATCTTCATCCTTCCGGAGCGGAGCCATCTTCAATCCAGCCGACGTGGCGTCATCCTCTTCAAACGACGTCCTAACGAAGAATGAAGGTTCCTTTAAATGACGTCATCCAAGATGGCGTCCCTTGAATTCCGATTGGCTGATAGAATCCTATCAGCCAATCAGAATTAAGGTAGGAAAAATCCTATTGGCTGATGCTATCAGCCAATTGGATTGAAGTTCAATCCGATTGGCTGATCCAATCAGGCAATAGGATTGACCTTGCATTCTATTGGCTGATTGGAGACTTCTGCCTTATGGAGGACCACTTGTGCCCTGCTGGGTGAAGACAGCTCAAGGTAGGGTGATCTTCAGGGGGTTAGTGTTAGGTTTTTTTTAAGGGGGGATTGGGTGGGTTTTAGAGTAGGGGTGTGTGGGTGTTGGGTTTTAATGTTGGGGGGTATTGTATTTTTCTTTTACAGGTAAAAGAGCTGATTACTTTGTGGCAATGCCCCGCAAAAGGCCATTTTAAGGGCTATTTGTAATTTAGTATAGGGTAGGGAAATTTTATTATTTTGGAGGGCTTTCTTATTTTATTAGGGGGATTAGATTAGTTGTAAATAGTTTAAAATTCTTGTAATTCTTTTTTTATTTTCTGTAATTTAGTGTTTGTTTTTTTCTCGTAATTTAGTTTATTGAATTTAATTGTAATTAATTGTAGGTAGTTTAGGTAATTTATTTAATGATAGTGTAGTGTTAGGTGTAATTGTAATTTAGGTTAGGATTTATTTTACAGGTAATTTTGTACTTATTTTAGCTAGGTAGTTATTAAATAGTTGCCTGTAAAATAAAAATAAATCCTAAACTAGCTACAATGCAACTATTCTTTATATTGTAGCTATCTTAGGGTTTATTTTATAGGTAAGTATTTAGTTTTAAATAGGATTAATTAATTTAATTATGTTAAATGTATTTAGTTTAATTTAAATTATATTTACATTAGGGGGGGTTAGACTTAGGGTTAGACTTAGATTTAGGGGTTAATAAATTTATTATAGTAGCGGCGACGTTGGGGTCGAAAGATTAGGGGTTAATAAATGTAGGTAGGTTTTGGCGACGCTGGGGGTAGCAGATTAGGGGTTAATAAAATGTAACTAGTGTTTGCGAGGCGGGAGTGTGGTGGTTTAGGGGTTAATACATTTATTAAAGTGGCGGCGATGTCCGGTCGGCAGATTAGGGGTTAATAATTGTAGGTAGGTGGCGGCGACGTTGGGGGCGGCAGATTAGGGGTTTATAAGTATAATGTAGGTGGTGGCGATGTTGGGGGCAGTAGATTAGGTGTTCATAGGGATAATGTAGGTGGCAGCGGTGTCCGGAGTGGCAGATTAGGGGTTAATAATATAATGTAGGTGTCAGCGATAGCGGGGGCGGCAGATTAGGGGTTAATAAGTGTAAGATTAGGGGTGATTAGACTCGGGGTTCATGCTAGGGTTTTTTTCCAGCCAGCTCAGCGCCATTGTTTCCTATGGGGAAATCGTGCACGAGCACGTTTAGCCATATTACCGCTACCGTAAGCAACGCTGGTATTGAGGTGAGATGTGGAGCTAAATTCTGCTCTACGCTCACCTTTTTGTGGCTAACACCAGGTTTAAAAAAACCTGTAATTCCCTGTTAACGCCAAACTCGTAATCTAGGTGATAGATTTTGAAAATCATAATTATGTGCATTTTATAAATTGTATTTTATATTTATTTCCTGTTAGACTATCTTTTGCTTCTCTAACGCCCTTACTTTTTATTTCATTTTGTATATTGTATATAACCTGTTTCCTGACTAGAGGGTTTTAGGAATAGTGAGGAGCTTGATACTTTTAGCCTTTGCGCATCATCATACACATTTTTGTTCCAACACACTCCTACCAGTGCAACTAGCTCCTGTGTCTTTCTCTCTAAAGGGGATCACAGGTAAAGAGTGCAGGTGCAAATTGTTATTCTTATAGAGGAAGGTCCGGTTACCATAGCAATCAACTTGCTACAGCGCCCTTTTGATTGAATCCGATGCCGGTTGGCAGCGCAAACTTATGTTGAGTTGAAAAGAGTGACTGCACACAACACAATATCTTTTTGAATGGAAACCTGGTACTAAAATGGAGACATAAGCTACTTTTAGCCGTTCGCCACTTGAGTAGCTTATGGGTCACTTTTTAATGACTCAATGGAAGCGAGCCCAAAGTGTGGTATATGTGATAATATAAGCATACTTTTTATTCTCATTTAACATGATTTCAGCCTCCTTAAAGGGACACTGTACCCAAAAATTTTCTTTTGTGATTCAGATTGAGCATGAAATTTTAAGCAACTTTCTAATTTACTCCTATTATCAAATTTTCTTCATTCTCTTGGTATCTTTATTTGAAATGCAAGAATGTAAGTTTAGATGCTGGCCCATTTTTGGTGAACAACCCGGGTTGTCCTTGCTGATTGGTGCATAAATCCATCCACCAATAAAAAAGTGCTGTCCAGAGTACTGGAACCAAAAAAAAAGCTTAGATTCCTTCTTTTTCAAATAATGATAGCAAGAGAACGAAGAAAAATTGATAATAGGAGTAAATTAGAAAGTTGCTTAAAATTGCATGCTCTTTCTGAATTACAAAAGAGAAAATTTGAGTACAGTGTCCCTTTAATTTATGCAATTTTGATGTAAGCTTGTATTTGTGCCTGATTTTGACTAAGGGTTGATTCTGTTTCCGTAAGTTGTCATGTTCAAAGAAATCCTATAACTTGTATGATGTGTTCCACTTCATCTTACATAATTATGTAGCTTCAAATAGTATCAAAAATGCTTTATTCAATAGTTAGTAATGCATTTGAATCTTAAAAAAGCACAGAACAAATATATTGGGTGAATGAAGTTGGTCAGAGTAAAACATAGCTAGTTTATATACATTTCAAAAGGACAATTATCACAAAATATTCAAATATCACTATAAAATATATTGAGGTGAAAAGAGGAAAGCATGAAAGTGATATTAAAACTAAAGAAATTTTATTGGCACAGCAATTTTGTTTGAAGCTGTCTGAAAGTATAGATTTAAGTCTAAGCATTTCAAATTGACTGGGCAAAATAACATATAAAAGTAGATGTCATTTTCCTGTAATCTACAGACAATTTGTCTGCCTTATTTTAGGAAGTAATTGAATAGTTTTATAGATCTATTAAAGTTTCTTGTTGACATGGAAAGAAACATGGTAGTTTCAAATTTGGATGTAATAACTGATACATTTTATTCTCAAAAATACTCATTTTGTCTTAGCTTTCATTTTTAGTTACTTGTACACAATCAGACATTAAGAAAAAGGACATCTCAACTACAGAAATTATATAAAATACTTACAGCTAGATTACAAGTTTTCAGCACTATATATGGAAACTAACGACCGCCACAAAAGTGGCATTATTTCACCTCCCTATAGCACTGCTATTACAAGTTTTAAAAAAGCAGGCTTGTGTGGGCGATATGGTGGCGTTGAGCTCCATACCGCACCAAAATACAAGTGCTGCTTTGACATGTCCGTGGACGATTTCCCCATAGACATCAATGGGGAGAGCTGGCAAAAAAGAAGCCTAACACCTTCGATTGCAGAAACAAAAGCTCCGTAACGCAGCCCCATTGATGTCTATGGGGAAAGAAAAAGTTATGTTTAAACCTAACACCCTAACAAAAAAACCCACATCTAAACACCCATAATCTGCTGCCCCTAACATTGCCGCAACCTACAAATTCTTATTAACCCCTAACCTGCTGCCCTTAACATCGCCGCCACCTAAATAAAACTATTAACTCCTAATCGGCCACCCTTAACATCGCCACCACCTACATTACAGTTATTAACCCCTAATCTGCCGCCCCCAATGTTGCCGCCACTATACTAAAGTTATTAACCCCTAAACCTCTGGCCTCCAACATCACTAACACTAAATAAATATATTAACCCCTAAATCTAATTCTAACCCTAAGCATAAACCTAAGCATAACCCTAACGTAACTCTAAGCCTAAATCTAACCCTAACACCCCCTAACTTAAATATAATTAAAATAAATCTAAATACACCTTACAATTATTACCTAAATAATTCCTATTTAAAACTAAATACTTACCTGTAAAATAATACCTAAGCTAGCTACAATATAACTAATAGTTATATTGTAGCTATCTTAGGTTTTATTTTTATTTCACAGGTAAGTTTGTATTTATTTTAACTAGGTAGACTAGTTATTAAATAGTTATAACTATTTACTAACTACCCAGTTAAAATAAATACAAACTTACCTGTAAACTAAATCCTAACCTGCCTTACACTAAAAACTAACATTACAATAAAATAAAATAAAATAAATTAAATTATTAAAATACAATTTTCTAAATTAAAAAAAAACAAAACACTAAATTACAAAAAATAAAAAACCACATTATCAAAAATAAAAACAAATTACTCCTAATCTAATAGCCCTATCAAAATAAAAAAGCCCCCCCCCCAAAAAAAATAAAAAAAAAATCCTAGCCTACACTAAACTGCCAATGGCCCTTAAAAGGGCCTTTTGTGGATTTGGATGGGCATTGCCCTTAAAAAGGCATTTAGCTCTTTTACATTGCCCAAACCCTAAGCTAAAAAAAAAAGCCCTGACGATCCACTTACAGTTATCGCAGTCCGGACATCCATCCTCATCCAGCCAATAGAATGAAAGCTAAATCCTATTAGCTGATTGCAACAGCCAATAGGATTTTTTCACCTTTAATTCCTATTGGCTGATAGAAATCTTTCAGCCAATAGGAATGTAAGGGACACCATCTTGAATGACGTCACTTAAAGTGAAACTTCGTTTTCCAGCGACGATCTTAAGAAGAGGATGGTCTGCGCCCGATGTCTTGAAGATGGACCCGCTCCACGCCAGATGGATGAAGATAGAAGATGCCGTCTGGATGAAGACTTCGCCGGCTGGATGAAGATGGAAGAGGCTGCCCGGATGAAGACTTATTGCCTCCTGGATGAGGATGGATGTCCGGACTTCGAAAACTGTAAGTGGATCGTTGGGGGTTAGTGTTAGGTTTTTTAAGGATTTTTTTGGGTGGGTTTTATTTTTAGCTTAGGGTTTGGGCAATGTAAAAGAGCTAAATTCCCTTTTAAGGACAATGCCCATTCAAATGCCCTTTTCAGGGCAATGGTTAGCTTAGGTTTATTAAGATAGGTTTTTATTTGGGGGGTTGGGTGGTGGGTTTTACTGTTGGGGGGTGTTTGTATTTTTTTTTACAGGTAAAAGAGCTGATTTATTTGGGGCAATGCCCCACAAAAGGCCCTTTTAAGGGCCATTGGCAGTTTAGTGTAGGCTAGGTTTTTTTTGTATTTTGGGGGGGCTTTTTTATTTTGATAGGGCTATTAGATTAGGAGCAATTCGTTTTTATTTTTGATAATGTGTTTTTTTAATTTTTTGTAATTTAGTGTTTATTTTTTTTGTCATTTAGAAAATTGCATTTTAATAATTTAATTTATTTTATTGTAATGTTAGTTTTTAGTGTTAGGCAGGTTAGGTTTTATTTTACATCTAACTTTGTATTTATTTTAGCCAGGTAGTTAGTAAATAGTTAATAACTATTTACAACTTAGTCTACATAGTTAAAATAAATACAAACTTACCTGTGAAATAAAAATAAAACCTAAGATAGCTGCAATATAACTATTAGTTATATTGTAGCTAGCTTAGGTTTTATTTTACAGGTAAGTTTGTATTTAGTTTTAAATAGGAATTATTTAGGTAATAATTGTAAGGTTTATTTAGATTTATTTTAATTATATTTAAGTTAGGGGGTGTTAGGGTTAGGCTTAGGGTTACGTTAGGGTTAGGGTTAGGTTTAGGGGTTAATATATTTATGTAGAGTTAGTGATGTGGGAGGTCAGAGGTTTAAGGGTTAATAATTTATTTAAGTATATTTCGTTGTGGGGGGCTTGCGGTTTAGTGGTTAATAGGTTTATTATAGCGGCGGTGTGGGAGGACGGCAGATTAGGGGTTAATAATTTTAAAATAGTGTTTGTGATGCGGGAGGGCAGTGGTTTAGGGGTTAATAGGTTTATTATAGTAGGGACGATATCGGGGAGCGGCGGAATAGGGGTTCATAAGTTTGCGGCGGCGATGTCCAGAGCGGCAGATTAGGGGTTAATACATTTATTATAGTGTTTGCGATGTGGAAGGGCCTTGGTTTAGGGGTTAATAGGTAGTTTATGGGTGTTAGTGTACTTTTTAACACTTTAGTTATGTGCTTTATGCTACAGCTTTGTAACGTAAAACTCATAACTACTGACTTTAAATGGCGGTACGGATCTTGTTGTTATAGGGTGTACCGCTCACTTTTTAGCCTCCCAGGAAAACTCGTAATACCGGCGCTATGGAATTCCCATTGAAAAAGGACTTTTTAAAAAGCGTGGTACTGACATTGCGTGATGGCCTAAATGGTGTGCGGTACACCTATACCTACAAGACTTGCAATAGCGGCGTTAGGGAAAAAGCAGCGTTATGAAGCATAATGATGCTTTTTCACTCATAACGCCAAACTTGTAATCCTAGCTTTTAGTCCCACTGTGGCAGTGTTAAGAGGTAATACAGAGGCGCTACTCTATAGGCGAATGATAACGGTAAAGGTGTGTAATGCCACAGTCAACTCTTCTATAATAAAGATGGTCACTGTAGTAAAGAGATAAAAAGAAAGAAGGCACTCCAATGACACAATAACTTCAGGATATTAACCCCTTTGTAGGTCTCCCGGATATCAGCACTTATCGCAAAGTGCAAAATAAAGTAGTCTGGGTCCTCAAGAGCTCCCCAGCTACCTCAGCTCTGGCCACACAGGATTCAGAGTAATCACTTCTGTATATTTGTTGGAAATCCCACAGCAAATAAATCACCCTCCAGGATATCCAAATAATTGAAAATTGTCCCAAGGTGACTCGGAATCAAGATTTATTAAAAAGTGTGTATACACACAATAAACACAAGGCTGAACGCGTTTTGCAAGTTACAACTTGCTTCCTTGTGCAGCAAATGATCTACAATACACACGGGACCAAGTATAAATACTCATACTAAGATAATTGGTTAATTAATATCACAAACTACTCCGCTACACTTGTATCCCCTGAACCTCCACACCCACATATCACAAACTGACACACTTCACTATTAACCCCTAAACCACCACACTCCAACATCCTAAACTGCCACACTACACTATTAACCCCTAAACCACTGCACCCCACATTGCAAACCAACCCTTAACTTCCTAATAGCTACCCCCGAACACTCCTAACCTAACACCTTCTAAGTTACAAACAAACTACTATTACATTAAAAAAACTAACAATTCATAAAAAAAACTACCATTACAGAAAATAAAAAAACCTGACGTTACAAACAATATAAAATCTATCATTACAGGAAATTAAATAAAAAATACCAAAAATAAAAACCCACAGTTATGTCTATTCTAAAACTAAAGCCCCCCTTAACCCCTTCCAATAAAAACTATGCTAACACTAAACTTTACTATAGCATTAACCCTTATAATGATTTTTTGTAGGACATTTAGCTCTTTTTTCTAAAAAAACAACAACCCCATTCTACATTCTAAAAGTAACACCCCACACCCACATCAAAGTCGAGCAAAGCGTTCGAGCAGTAAATAGTGCTCCACTTGTAATCTAGACCTATGCGGGGAGGGAAAAGGGCACTGCCCACCAAAACTGCATCCCAACTGTTAAGTATGGTGGAGAGGGCATCATGGTGCGGAGCTACTTTGCTGCCTCATGGGCTAGACTCCTTGTAATCATTGAGAAAACTATAAATAATGTATCAATTAGACTAGTGCATCTAATAAAATTTAATTTCGGGACAAAATTTTCGTAACGAATATTCAAGGAAAATTTGGCGGCACTTTTCAATATTAATTTAGAATACTGAATTTTAGTTAAATATTGACGTTCATTTTCTTTAAAATCTATAGTTATCTTTTGTGTGCTGGAGAGCTCGCTAAACTGATCCTCTTCTTGCCAGAGCCCTGGCCACACTAACAGGGGGCTTAGCACAGTTCGCTCCTAGGACCTGCACTAAAATTATATTTTAAACTAAACGAATATCAAATAGTGCAGCCAATAATTATTGCTGCCCAGCTCTCCAGCATGCAAACGTATTTACCCTTGGAAAAGAAATAAAGGAAAAATTAATTCTGACAAATTTAATCAATATTTATTAATTGGGACCAATTTATCAAGTGCCGGATGGACATGATTCGCTGTCAGTATTTATCATTGCACAAGCATTTCTTGTGAAATGCTTGTGCAATGCCACCCCCTGCAAATTTGTGCCCAATTGGCTGCTAGCAGGGTGTCAATCATCCCAAACGTATCGTATCGGGAAGATTGCAGTACGCTACCTAAAAGGTGGCAGAGAAGTTAAGGAGCAGCTGTCTTACGATCGCTGCTTCTTAACTTCAGTTTCCGGCGAGCCAGAGACTTCGGGCAGATTCAGCAGCATCCGCTGCTTGTTAAATCTGGCCCATTTTCTTTCATTTTTGTTGGTACATCCATTCAGATATTTGTAAAAAAAAATATATATATATCCGTTTTTCATTACAAATCTGTATTCGTAATGAAACAAATTCATATCTTTAGAATCAAGACATCTTACAGGAGAATGTCAGGGCAGCAGTCCATGACCTTAAGTTTAAGAGATTGGTTGATGCAACAATACAATGACCCAAAGTACACAAGTAAATCAATTAAAGGATGCTGAAAAAGAAGAAGATCCATGTTTTGGAATAGCCAAGTCAGAGTCCAGACTTTAACCCAATTGAGAAGCTGTGGCATGACCTGAAGAGGATTGTGCAATCAAGACAACCCCCAAAAAATTGCTGAACTGTCTTCAATAAAAATTTGAAAATTCCAACTGTTTGTGTGTTATTAGTTTAGTCAGATTGCATCTGTCTAAAATTATGGCTTAGATGAAGATTACACCACATTTTGGGCAAGATTGCGAGTGGTGCACTAACTGTTGTGCAGGAGCGATAAGGGGTTTATCGCGAATCCTTGCATGAGTCAGAAGTGGCGTGCGAATAGCAGGTTGAAAGTAAACGTGTTTGCTTTAACACACTCAAATTTAATGTGAGTCAGGATAGTGCGTTCTGGTAAATTGTTGCACATGACAAAAAAATTGCGAAAAAAACATCAAAATTATATTTAAAACTACAGTTAAACTCAAAATAACACTATATAATAACAATTATTTTTAAAAATACAATAAAAAGTTATAAGGGCTCAAAAATATGATGTCTCAGGTATTAGGAAAAAAAAAGGCTGCAAAGGGCCTTAACATAGCTATACATACATACACATGTCTAAATAAGTATACGTGTGTATATGTATGTGTGTGTGTGTATATATATATATATATATATATATATATATATATATACACTATATATATATACTGTATATATATATATATATATTTATATGTGTGTACATATGTATGTATTTATATGTGTACAGGGAATGCAGAATTATTAGGCAAGTTGTATTTTTGAGGATTAATTTTATTATTGAACAACAACCATGTTCTCAATGAACCCAAAAAACTCATTAATATCAAAGCTGAATATTTTGGAAGTAGTTTTTAGTTTGTTTTTAGTTTTAGCTATTTTAGGGGGATATCTATGTGTGCAGGTGACTATTACTGTGCATAATTATTAGGCAACTTAACAAAAAACAAATATATACCCATTTCAATTATTTATTTTTACCAGTGAAACCAATATAACATCTCAACATTCACAAATATACATTTCTGACATTCAAAAACAAAACAAAAACAAATCAGTGACCAATATAGCCACCTTTCTTTGCAAGGACACTCAAAAGCCTGCCATCCATGGATTCTGTCAGTGTTTTGATCTGTTCACCATCAACATTGCGTGCAGCAGCAACCACAGCCTCCCAGACACTGTTCAGAGAGGTGTACTGTTTTCCCTCCTTGTAAATCTCACATTTGATGATGGACCACAGGTTCTCAATGGGGAATAGAAGAAAATAGAGGGGCGCCTCATGTGTAGGATCAACAGATATAAAAATCAATAATAACAGTAGTAGAGCCAAATGGGTACTCACACACTTCACAAGCACACCAATGTGCTGGTAGTAGCAGGCTGCAGATTCAAATAGGTGTGGCAGCTCACCTCTCAGGTAGTACTGTGATGCTGGAGATGGAAAAGGAGACACAGCAAAAAAGCACTACATGTGCAGACTGTTAAAAATATAACAAACAATATTTTCAGTGGTACAGATGGTTACTCACATACTCCATGAGCACACTTATGTGCTGGTAGAAACAAGCTGCAAATTTTAGGCAGGTGTAGCAGCTCACCCCAGATCAGATTTCTTAATGCTGTAAACAAATGGCTCCAATAGGTAACACAAAGTCCCAAAAAGGTAGAGAGACTCTTATGTATCAGCAGGGCAGTAGGTAGGTAAAGATATCCACTCAAAGGCGTATTTCCAGTAAAATACAAATATTTATTAAAAACAAAAGTTAAAAAACACAACAGAACAATTGCTGTGTTAGGTGGATAAAAAAGGGGTTAACAGTGACCCCAATAATGCAACGCGTTTCTCGGTTTTGCACCGTTTCATCAGGCATAAAATTGTTATGCCTGATGGCGTTAGTGTCATTTACGGATGTTGTTGGCACCAAAAAAAATTTCAGTTACGTTGTGCGTCATACTTGGCGCCAAATTTTTCATTAATTTATTACCCCATTGCTATTTGCCTCTTGCCTTTTTCTATGTCAGAGGGCTATGCTATTTGCATTTTTTTCCCAATCCTGAAACTGTCATATAAGGAAATTGATAATTTTGCTTTATATGTTGTTTTTTCTTTTACATTTTGCAACATGTCTCAATCTGATCCTGCCTCAAGTATCTGTTGGAACTTTGCTGCCTTACATCGGTTCTACCAAAGCTAAGTGCATTTGTTGTAAGATTGTAGAAATTATATCTCCGAATGTCATTTGTAATAGTTGTCATGATAAACTTTTACATGCAGAGAATGTATCCATCAGTAATAGTACATTGCCAGTTGCAGTTCCTTCAACTTCTAATGTACATGATATACCTATGAATTTTAAAGAATTTGTTACTGATTCTATTCAGAAGGCTTTGTCTGTATTTCCGCCTTCTAATAAACGTAAAGGTCTTTTAAAACTTCTCATAAAGTTGATGAAATTTCAAATGACCGACAACATAATGATTTATCCTCCACTGATGAGGATCTATCTGATTCAGAAGATCCTTCCTCAGATATTGACACTGACAAATCTACTTATTTGTTTAAAATAGAGTATATTCGTTCTTTGTTAAAAGAAGTGTTAATTACTTTGGATGTTGAGGAAGCTAGTCCTCTTGACATTAAGACTAGTAAACGTTTATATGCTGTTTTTAAACCTCCTGTGGTTACTCCAGAGGTATTTCCTATTCCTGATGCTATTTCTGATATGATTTCTAAGGAATGGAATAAGCCAGGTACTCCTTTTATTCCTTCTTCAAGGTTTAAAAATTTGTATCCTTTACCAGCAATTTCTATAGAGTTTTGGAAAAAGATCCCCAAAGTTGATGGGGCTATTTCTACTCTTGCTAAACGCACCACTATTCCTATGGGAGATAGTACTTCTTTTAAAGATCCTTTAGATAGGAAACTTGAATCCTATCTAAGGAAAGCCTATTTATATTCAGGTCATCTTCTCAGGCCTGCAATTTCTTTGGCTGATGTTGCTGCTGCATCAACTTTTTGGTTGGAGAATTTAGCGCAACAAGAATTGGATTCTGACATATCTAGCATTGTTCGCTTACTGCAACATGCTAATCATTTTATTTGTGATGCCATTTTTGATATTATCAAAATTGATGTTAGATCCATGTCTTTAGCTATTTTAGCTAGAAGAGCTTTATGGCTTAAATCTTGGAATGCTGATATGACATCTAAGTCTAGATTATTATCTCTTTCTTTCCAAGGTAATCATTTATTTGGTTCTCAGTTGGATTCTATTATTTCAACTGTTACTGGAGGAAAGGGGGATTTTCTGCCTCAGGATAAAAAACCTAAGGGTAAATCTAAGGCTTCTAACCGTTTTCATTCCTTTCGTCATAAAATAAGGAACAAAAATATAATCCTTCCCCCAAGGAATCTGTTTCCAATTGGAAGCCTTCCTCAAATTAGAATAAATCCAAGCCTTTTAAAAACCAAAGTCAGCCCCTAAGTCCACATGAAGGTGCGGCCCTCATTCCAGCTCAGCTGGTAGGGGGCAGATTAAGGTTTTTCAAGGATATTTGGATAAATTCTGTCCAAAATCAATGGATTCAGAGTATTGTCTCTCAAGGGTGTCGAATAGGATTCAGAGTAAGACCTGTGAGAAGATTTTTTTCTCTCACGTATCCCAGCAAATCCAGTAAAAGCTCAGGCTTTGCTGAAGTGTGTTTCAGACCTGAAATATTCAGGGGTAATCATGCCGGTTCTTTATCGGGAACAAGGTCTGGGGTTTTATTCAAATCTATTCATCGTCCCAAAGAAGGAAAATTCATTCAGATCAGTTCTGGATCTGAAAATTTTGAATTGTTATGTAAGAGTACCAACTTTCAAGATGGTGACTATAAGGACTATTCTGCATTTTGTTCAGCAAGGACATTATATGTCTACAATAGACTTTCAAGATGCATACCTTCATATTCCGATTCATCCAGAACATTAACAGTTCCTGAGATTCTCTTTTCTAGACAAGCATTACCATTGTTGCTCTTCCATTTGGCCTAGAAACAGCTCCAATAATCTTTTCAAAGGTTCTAGGTGCCCTACTCTCTGTAATCAGAGAGCAGGGTATTGCGGTGTTTCCTTATTTGGACGATATCTTGGTTCTAGCTCAGTCTTTACATTCTGCAGAATCTCACAAAAATCAACTAGTGTTGTTTCTTCAAAAACATGGTTGGAGGATCAATTTACCAAATAGTTTCTTGATTCCTCAGACAAGGGTCACCTTTTTAGGTTTCCAGATAGATTCAGTGTCCATGACTCTGTCTCTAACAGACAAGAGACGTTTGATATTGGTTGCAGCCTATCGGCACCTTCAGTTTCAGTCATTTCCTTTTGCTTGTTTTCACATGAGACCTCTCCAGCTTTGTATGCTAAATCAATGGTGCAGGGATTATACAAAGATATCACAGTTAATATACTTAAATCCAAGTGTTCGACACTCTCTGACGTGGTGGTTAAATCACCAGCGTTTAGTTCAAGGGGCTTCCTTTGTTCGGCCAACCTGGACTGTGATAACTACAGATGCAAGTCTTTCAGGTTGAGGAGCTGTTTGGGGATCTCTGACAGCACAAGGGGTTTGGAAATCTGAAGAGGCGAGTTTACCAATCAATATTTTAGAACTCCGTGCAATTTTCAGAACTCTTCAGTTTTGGCCTCTGTTGAAGAGAGAACAGTTCATTTGCTTTCAGACAGACAATATCACAACCGTGGCATATGTCAATCATCAGGGTGGGACTCACAGTCCTCAAGCTATAAAAGAAGTATCTCGGATACTTGCTTGGGTGGAATCCAGCTCCTGTCTAATCTCTGCGGTGCATATCCCAGGTGTAGACAATTGGGAGGCGGATTATCTCAGCCATCAGACTTTACATCCAGGGGAGTGGTCTCTCCATCCAGATGTGTTTTCTCAGATTGTTCAGATGTGGGGTCTTACAGAGATATATTTCATGGCCTCTCATCTAAACAAGAAACTTCCCAGATACCTGTCCAGGTCCAGGGATGTTCAGGCGGAAGCAGTGGAGGCGCTGACACTTCCTTGGTGTTATCACCCTGCTTACATTTTCCCGCCTCTAGTTCTTCTTCCAAGAGTGATATCCAAAACCATCATGGAACAATTGTTTGTGTTGCTGGTTTTGATATGCGGATGTTGTTTGAATGTCCAGTTGCCAACCTTGGCCACTTCCGTTAAGGCCGGACCTACTGTCTCAAGGTCCGTTTTTCCATCAGGATCTCAAATCATTAAATTTGAAGGTATGGAAATTGAACGCTTAGTTCTAAGTCATAGAAGTTTCTCTGACTCAGTGATTAATACTACGTTACAAGCTCGTAAATCTGTCTCTAGAAAGATTTATTATTGAGTTCGGAAGACCTACATTTCATGGTGTTCTTCTCATAAATTCTCTTGGCATTCTTTTAGAATCCCTAGAATTTTACAGTTACTTCAGGATGGTTTGGATAAGGGTTTATCTGCAAGTTCCTTGAAGGGACAAATCTCTGCTCTTTCTGTTTTATTTCACAGAAAGATTGCTAAACTTCCTGATATTCACTGTTTTGTACAGGCTTTAGTTTGTATTAAGCCCGTCATTAAATCAATTTCTCCTCCTTGGAGTCTTAATTTGGTTTTGAAGGCTTTACAGGCTCCTCCATTTGAGCCTATGCATTCTTTGGACATTAAACTGCTTTCTTGGAAAGTGTTGTTCCTTTTGGCTATCTCTTCTGCTAGAAGAGTTTCTGAGCTATCTGCTGTTTCTTATGAATCCCCTTTTCTGATTTTTCATCAGGATAAGGCGGTTTTGAAGACTTCATTTAAATTTTTACCTAAAGTTGTGAATTCTAACAACATTAGTAGATAAATTGTTGTCCCTTCCATGTGTCCTAATCCTAAGAATTCTTTGGAAAGATCCATACATTCTTTGGATGTGGTGAGAGCTTTGAAATATAATGTTGAAACTACTAAATATTTCAGGAAGACTTCTAGTCTATTTGTTATATGTTCTGGTCCTAGGAAAGGTCAGAAGGCTTCTGCTATTTCCTTGGCTTCTTGGTTAAAGCTTTTGATTCATCAAGCTTATTTGGAGTCAGGTCAGGCCCGCCTCAGAGAATTACAGCTCATTCTACTAGATCAGTCTCCACTTCATGGGCTTTTAAGAATGAAGCTTCAGTTGATCAAATTTGCAGAGCGTCAACATGGTCTTCTTTACATACATTTACTAAATTCTACTGTTTTGATGTATTTGCTTCTTCAGAAGCAGTTTTTGGTAGAAAAGTTCTCCAGGCAGCTGTTTCAGTTTGATTCTTCTGCTGATGTTTTAAGTTTTTCTTGTCATTTAAAGAATAAACTTATATTTTGGGTTGTGGATTATTTTTTTTCAGCGGAATATGGCTGTTGTTTATTTTTATCCCTCCCTCTCTAGTGACTCTTGCGTGGAGTTCCACATCTTGGGTATTGATATCCCAGATGTCACTAGCTCATGGACTCTTGCCAATTGCATGAAAGAAAACATAATTTATGTAAGAATTTACCTGATGAATTAATTTCTTTCATATTGGCAAGAGTCCATGAGGCCCACCCTTTTTATGGTGGTTATGATTTTTTTGTATAAAGCACAATTATTTCTAAATTCCTTTTTGATGCTTTTTACTCCTTTCTTTATCACCCCACTACTTAGCTATTCATTAAACTGAATTGTGCGTGTGGTGAGGGGTGTATTTATAGGCATTTTGAGGTTTGGGAAACTTTGCCCCTCCTGGTAGGATTCTATATCCCATATGTCACTAGCTCATGGACTCTTGCCAATATGAAAGAAATGAATTTACCAGGTAAATTCTTACATAAATTATGTTTTATGCAATATTCATATTTAATAAAGTGTTTAACTGTGTATTTACTGTATATATTTTACATTACAATGTTCATGACATAGGGGAATACGTTCTTAGTTTTTTTAAAAAGATATGCCTTTATATATCTGTATAAATGTATACCTAAATATAATCATATAGATATATAGCTATAGATAATATACAGATATATCTATACCTATATATAATCATATAGATACATAGGTATAGATATATATTTTAGCAAAAAAACGTCATATATATATATATGTCCTTGCTATGTAAAGAACAATGGAATGTAAAATATTCATATTTCATGTTTTATTAGCGCACTTTTGATGAACGCGATCAGGTTTGCACGCGAGTAGGATTTTTTTCCACTTTTGCACTCCATTGAAGTCTCAGGGGGAAAACATTAACATGGTTGCATATATTCCAAGTTTGGCTTTTTGCATGCGTCGTATTAACAACTTTTTACTTTTGACTAGTAATATGCTTGCTACCCAATGCTTGCAAAAAGTTTACTTCTAGCAGAGTTAATGGGGGGTAGTAATCAACGCGTCTACTTTTCCTGCCTTCGCCGGCCCAATACACCCGCCTAAGCTCGCCTCACATCGCCGCCGCGGACCTGCAAAAATTCGCCTAAGTTATCAAAAAAAGCTGTCAAAAAGCCACGCACCAAGTACGGGGCGATGAGCAGCGGACTGTGATAGTTATTACTCATCCGATCTCGCTGCTCTTCTGCTTTTTTACAGCTTTCTTGCTAGCCTGTCACTAAGCACCCACACTAAACTACACTGTTCTACCTCCTATACCGGCGCCCCCGGAGCCCCCCCCGCAACTAAATAAAGTTAGTAACCCCTAAACCGCCACTCCTAGACCCCGCCGCAATTCTTATAAATGTATTAACCCCTAAACCGCCGCTCCAGGACACCGCCGCAACCTACATTATACCTAGTAACCCCTATCCTGCCCCCCCTATACCGTCGCCCTCTATAATAAAGTTATTAACCCCTATCCTGCTGATCCCGCACCTCGCCGCAACTAAATAAATAGTTTAACCCCTAAATCGCCGCTCCCTGACCCCGCCGCAACTATAATATATGTATTAACCCCTAAACCGCCGCTCCCGGACCCCGCCGCAACCTATATTAAATTTATTAACCCCTATCCTGCCCCCCCTACACCGTCGCCACCTATAATACATTTATTAACCCCTATCCTGCCCCCCACTACACCGCCGCCACTGTAATAAAATTATTAACCCCTAAACCTAAGTCTAACACTAACCCTAACACCCCCTAATTTAAATATTAATTAAATAAATCTAAATAATATTTCTATTATGAACTAAATTAATCCTATTTAAAACTAAATACTTACCTATAAAATAAACCCTAATATAGCTACAATATAAATAATAATTATATTGTAGCTATCTTAGGATTTATTTTTATTTTACAGGCAAGTTTCAATTTATTTTAACTAGTTACAATAGCTATTAAATAGTTATTAACTATTTAATAGCTAGCTAGCTAAAATAAAGAGAAATTTACCTGTAAAATAAAAACTAACCTAAGTTACAATTACACCTAACACTACACTATACTTAAATAAATTATTCCTATTTAAAACTAAATACTTACCTGTAAAATAAACCCTAAGATAGCTACAATATAATTAATAATTACATTGTAGCTATCTTAGGATTTATATTTATTTTACAGGTAACTTTGTATTTATTTTAGCTAGTTAGAATAGTTATTAAATAGTTATTAACTATTTAATAACTACCTAGCTAAAAGAAATAGAAAATTACCTGTAAAATAAATCCTAACCTAAGTTACAATTAAACCTAACACTACACTATCATTAAATTAATTAAATAAATTAACTACAAATAACTACAATTAAATACAATTAAATAAACTAAAGTACAAAAAATAAAAAAGCTAAGTTACAAAAACTAAAAAAAATAAGTTACAAACATTTTAAAAATATTACAATAATTTTAAGCTCCTTACACCTAATCTAAGCCCCCTAATAAAATAACAAAGCCCCCCAAAATTAAAAAATTCCCTACCATATTCTAAATTAAAAAGTTCAAAGCTCTTTTACCTTACCAGCCCTTTTAAAGGGCCTTTCATGGGGCATGCCCAAAAGAATTCAGCTCTTTTGCCTGTAAAAAAAAAATACAACCCCCCTCAACATTAAAACACACCACCCACATACCCCTAATCTAACCCAAACCCCCCTTAAAATAACCTAACACTAATCCCCTGAAGATCATCCTACCTTGAGTCGTCTTCACTCAACCGAGCAGCGATGGAACCGAAGAGGAGATCCGGAGCGGCAGAAGTTATCCTCCAAGGGGCGCTGAAGAAATCTTCCATCCGATGAAGTGATCCTCCAGTTGGCGCTGAAGAAGTTTTCCATCCGGGCGATGTCTTTTATCTGGGCGATGTCATCTTCCAAGCGGGGTCTTCAATCTTCAATCTTCATCTCGCCGACGCGGAACATCCTTCTTTCCCGTCGGAATACCGACGAATGAAGGCTCCTTTAAGGGACGTCATCCAAGATGGCGTCCCTTCAATTCCGATTGGCTGATAGGATTCTATCAGCCAATCGTAATTAAGGTAGGAAAAATCTGATTGGCTGATTGAATCAGCCAATCAGATTGAAGTTCAATCCGATTGGCTGATCCAATCAGCCAATCAAATTGAGCTTGCATTCTATTGGCTGATCCGATCAGCCAATAGAATGCGAGCTCAATCTGATTGGCTGATTCAATCAGCCAATCAGATTTTTCCTACCTTAATTCCGATTGGCTGATAGAATCCTATCAGCCAATCGGAACTGAAGGGACGCCATCTTGGATGACGTCCCTTAAAGGAGCCTTCATTCATCGGTAGTCTGTCGGGAAAGAAGGATGTTCCGCGTCGGCGGGATGAAGATTGAAGACCCCGCTTGGAAGATGACATCGCCCGGATAGAAGACTTCTTCAGCGCCGCTTGGAAGATGACATCGCCCGGATGGAAGACTTCTTCAGCGCCGACTGGAGGATCACTTCATCGGATGGAAGATTTCTTTAGCGCCCCTTGGAGGATCACTTCTGCCGCTCCGGATCTCCTCTTCGGTTCCATCGCTGCTCGGCTGAGTGAAGACGACTCAAGGTAGGATGATCTTCAGGGGATTAGTGTTAGGTTATTTTAAGGGGGGTTTGGGTTAGAGTAGGGGTATGTGGGTGGTGGGTTTTAATGTTGGGGGGGTTGTATTTTTCTTTTACAGGCAAAAGAGCAGTTTTCTTTGGGGCATGCCCCACAAAAAGCCCTTTTAAGGGCTGGTAAGGTAAAAGAGCTTTGAACTTTTTTAATGTAGAATAGGGTAGGGAATTTTTTTATTTTGGGGGGCTTTGTTATTTTATTAGGGGGCTTAGATTAGGTGTAATTAGCTTAAAATTGTTGTAATATTTTTAAAAATGTTTGTAACCTATTTTTTTTTTTGTAACTTAGCTTTTTTTATTTTTTGTACTTTAGTTAGTTTATTTAACCCCTTAATGACAACTGACGTACCAGGTACGTCATGCATTAACAAGCAGTTAATGACAATGGACGTACCTGGTACGTCAGTTGTCTAACAGAGTGCTGGAAGTGATCACAATCACTTCCAGCAGCTCTGAGGGTATTGCAGTGATGCCTCGATATGGAGGCATCCTGCAATACCCCTTTACAAGACTCCGATGCAGAGAGAGCCACTCTGTGGCCCTCTCTGCACTGGTAGTGATGGTGCCGATGGTGCCTTTGTCTGGTGGGAGGAGGCAGCGCGTGTGCGCGCGTGCACGATGCGCGCGCGTGCACGTGCGCGTGTGTGCTTGTGCACGTGGGCACGTGTGTGCACGTGGGCGCGCGTGCACGTGCGCACATGCGCACATTAGCCACACATTAGCCACACTGACACCAATTAAAAAGGAAGGGGAAAAAAAGTTTTTTTTTTTTTTTACATTTAAAAGGATCTGGGAGGGGGTGGGGGTATTGTGGGGGGGCTGCTACACTACAGAAATAATTAAGCATACAAATAAAAGTTATAAATAACATTAAAATAGTTTGGTTTGTGGGGCCAAACTGGGTACTGGCAGACAGCTGCCAGTACCCAAGATGGCGGTAATTAGGTAGGGGAGAGGGTTAGAGAGCTGGAGGGGGGGATCAGGGAGGTTGGTGCTAAGGCAGGGGTCCATCACAACTAAAATATTTTATAATTTTTATTTAAAAAAAAAAAAAAAAACTCTTTTATTTAGTACTGGCAGACTTTCTGCCAGTACTTAAGATGGCGGTAACAATTGTGGGGTGGGGGAGGGAAGAGAGCTGTTTGGGAGGGATCAGGGGGTGGGATGTGTCAGGTGGGAGGTTGATCTCTAAAATTAACCCTGCAAGCTCCCTACAAGCTACCTAATTTAACCCCTTCACTGCTGGGCATAATTAACGTGTGGTGCGCAGCAGCATTTAGCGGCCTTCTAATTACCAAAAAGCAACGCCAAAGCCATATAAATCTGCTATTTCTGAACAAAGGGGATCCCAGAGAAGCTTTTACAACAATTTCTGCCATTATAGCACAAGCTGTTTGTAAATAATTTCAGTGAGAAACCTAAAATTGTGAAAAATGTAAAGTTTTTTTTTTATTTGCTCGCATTTGGCGGTGAAATGGTGGCATAAAATATACCAAAATGGGCCTAGATCAATACTTGGGGTTGTCTACTACACTACACTAAAGCTAAAATTAACCCTACAAGCTCCCTAATTAACCCCTTCACTCCTGGACATAATACACGTGTGGTGCGCAGCGGCATTTAGCGGCCTTCTAATTACCAAAAAGCAACCACAAAGCCATATAAGTCTGTTATTTCTGAAAAAGGGGATCCCAGAGAAGCATTTACAACCATTTGTGCCATAATTGCAGAAGCTGTTTGTAAATAATTTCAGTGGGAAACCTAAAGTTTGTGACAAAATTTGTGAAAAAGTGAACTTTTTTTTTTTTTTATCGCATTTGGCGGTGAAATGGTGGCATGAAATATACCAAAATGGGCCTAGATCAATACTTTGGGATGTCTTCTAAAACAAAATATATACATGTCAAGGGATATTCAGGTATTCCTGACAGATATCAGGGTTCCAAAGTAACTAGCGCTAATTTTGAAAAAAAGTGGTTTGGAAATAGCAAAGTGCTACTTGTATTTATTGCCCCATAAATTGCAAAAAAAGCAAAGAACGTGTAAACATTGGGTATTTCTAAACTCAGGACAAAATTTATAAGCTATTTAGCATGGGTGTTTTTTGGTGATTGTAGATTTGTAACAGATTTTGGGGGTCAAAGTTAGAGAAAGTGTGTTTTTTTCCATTTTTTCCTCATATTTTATCATTTTTTTTTTAGTAAATTATAAGATATGATGAAAATAATGGTATCTTTAGAAATTCCATTTAATGACGAGAAAAACGGCATATAATATGTGTGGGTACAGTAAACGAGTAAGAGGAAAATTACAGCTAAACACAAACACAGCAGAAATGTAAAAATAGCCATTGTCATTAAGGGTAAGAAAATTGAAAAATGGTCCGGTCATTAAGGGGTTAATTGTATTTAATTTTAGTTATTTGTAGTTAATTTATTTAATTAATTTAATGATAGTGTAGTGTTATACAAAGTTACCTGTAAAATAAATATAATTCCTAAAATAGCTACAATGTAATTATTCATTACATTGTAGCTATCTTAGGGTTTATTTTACAGGTAAGTATTTAGTTTTAAATAGGAATAATTTATTAAAGTATAGTGTAGTGTTAGGTGTATTTGTAACTTAGGTTAGTTTTTATTTTACAGGTAAATATCTCTTTATTTTAGCTAGGTAGCTATTAAATAGTTAATAACTATTTAATAGCTATTGTACCTATTTAAAATAAATTGAAAGTTACCTGTAAAATAAAAATAAATACTAAGATAGCTACAATATAATTATTATTTATATTGTAGCTGTATTAGGGGTTATTTTAAAGGTAAGTATTTAGTTTTAAATAGGATTAATTTAGTTAATAATAGAAATATTATTTAGATTTATTTAATTAATATTTAAGTTAGGGGGGGTGTTAGGGTTAGTGTTAGACTTAGGTTTAGGGGTTAATAAATTTATTACAGTGGCGGCGGTGTAGGGGGGGCAGGATAGGGGTTAATAAATGTATTATAGGTGGCGACGGTGTAGGGGGGGCAGATTAGGGGTTAATACATTTAATATAGGTTTGCGGTAGGGTCCGGGGAGCGGCGGTTTAGGGGTTAAACTATTTATTTTGTTGAGGCGATGTGCGGGATCAGCAGGATAGGGTTAATAAATTTATTACAGTGGTGGCGGTGTAGGGGGGGCAGGATAGGGGTTAATAAATGTATTATAGGTGGCGACGGTGTAGGGGGGGCAAATTAGGGGTTAATAAATTTAATATAGGTTGCGGCAGGGTCCGGGAGCGGCGGTTTAGGGGTTAAACTATTTTTTAGTTGGGGCGAGGTGCGGGATCAGCAGGATAGGGGTTAATAACTTTATTATAGTGGGCAGCGGTATTGGGGGGGCAATATGGGGTTACTAGGTATAATGTAGGTTGCGGTGGTGTCCTGGAGCGGCGGTTTAGGGGTTAATATATTTATTATAGTTGCGGCGGGGTCAGGGAGCGGCGGTTTAGGGGTTAATATGTATAGAGTAGCTTGCGGTGGGCTCCGGGAGCGGCGGTTTAGGGGGTAATAACTTTATTTAGTTGCAGCGGTGTAGGGGGGCAGATTAGGGGTGTTTAGACTCGGGGTACATGTTAGGGTGTTAGGTGTAGCTCCCATAGGAATCAATGGGATGTCTGGCAGCAGCGAACTTGTACTTTCACTATGGTCAGACTCCCATTGATTCCTATGGGATCCGCCGCCTCCAGGGCGGTGGTTTGAAAACCAGGTACGCTGGGCCGGAAAAGTGCCGAGCGTACCCTCCTGGGTCAGCTACCTGGGTGCATACATGTAAATAATACAGGTACTAAACAAATGCACGTACAGGGATTTTAGACATAAACAGAGTCTAAGTTTATTTGACGTTTCAAAGACTATAAAATATCTTTCATTAGAATAAATGATAAGTGCCAAACATCACTCTTAATTAGTGTACAGAAATAAAAAATACCCAACCCTCTTGTGGCGCCACAAATCGTGAATGGAACTCAAACCATGTGTTCCATGAAACCGTACGTGACATAATATTCATTCCGGTTATAAACAATATACAAATTGTTAAGCAAAAAATACACCAACAGTAAATCTGCAAATTCCAACAATACCAATTCACAACAAAACAATATATCTACATCATATCAATACATATCCCAAATATGTAATGAAGATGTGATCAGTGATAGGTGACATATGCCGTGAGTCTAGCTTGAGGTTCTAACATTGCCATAGAGACAGCACAAGCCTTCTCATGCGAGTGCCGTATACTATATTCGCGACATTGTAATCGCTCATTTCTAGACAGTGATTAATATCAAAAATATGTTAGTGTATATTCCATATAGTGAATATGTGTTATGATACATGACAAATACTTATCATGAAATAGCAAACTAGCATAAGGTTACCATGGAATTTTAACAAATAATAGTCTGTGAATGTCACCTTCAACGTATTGTGAATAATGTTCCTAACTATTCATCTTTTATGTATCATATAAAATCTATAGATTAGTGACAATGTATTGACTCACACGGCTCCATTGTTTACAATATTTACAAATCAGGACCCATAATATAGGATACATGCAGTATAGGAATTAGACAATGGAATATTATGGTGACTGTACAGTAATCTATAACAAGCGGCGTGGTCTGGGAACTTTGGTGATATTGAGTGACAACTAATCTGACATGAACCAGCACCACTGGGGTGGATACAAGATCAAGAACGATCGCGGATCCACCACCAGTATATAGGTAGAGAATCCAGAAGGGGTGTAGTACCCAGCAGTCTCACGCAGACCTAAATGCCCCTGTGCATGATACCACATTGATCCATCACCCCAGGTATGTATCTGATGTTATCACTCAGACAATTGCCTTGAAGTCCTGTATTTAATTTAGACCGCCAGGGTAAATGGTCCCCAGCCTGTACATTCATTGTGTTTCTTGTGTAAACAGTATTTTATCATCTTGCCTATGTAGCATTGGCCAAATGAGCAGATTAGGAGGTAAATGGCAAATGGCAAATGGTAAACGTGTAGTGTTGCAGGACAATGAGAATTTGATATTGTAAACCTTATTCTTGCATGGGTGGTGAAAGGTTTTTGTGCAATCAGACAGTTGCATGTCACACATACTAAACATTTATAGCACCCCTTCACATTGGCTTTCTTGTGGGGCTGGTAACATAATTTGGGATCCGTTTTGACCAATAGGTCTCTGAGGTTAATACCATTGAACACATGGTAATTTTTGGATCCGAAGTTAGAATAAGTCAATGTTTTCTCAGGATAGTTCTCGTGTTGCTATTATTTGGTGCAAATGTTGTAACCATGATAAGCTTATTATCATCAACAGTCCTGTCTTTACTCTAGTGGATCAGATCTGCTTGTCTCTTTCATCACTGTATAAACAACCACCTGTTGTTTATATCCCAAATGTAAAAATGTATTTCTAATCTTTTATAACAGGGAGAACCCAAACTCAACCTGAGAGTTATTTCCGAGGGCTCTTATCATTTGTGATTTCACAATACCCTTAATGAGAGTAGGGGGTAGCAAATTTCT